>NW_009629279.1:33622-44811 GCF_000690535.1 Cariama cristata | reverse complement strand
AGCCCCTTCCTCCCTGCAGAGAGGCCAAAGCAATAGCAGGAACACAAACGAGATGAAAATGCAGAGCTGGGCAAAAATATTGACTATTTTCCTTGCTGGTGTTCATGAGCATCGCTTCCCTCTGCAGCCAGAGATTGGGATGCTGGGGAGACCAGCACCGCTGTGGGGGCAGCACAGCAGCCGGGCTGGGGGCTCCCGGTCCCTCGGTGCACTTGCAGTCGGTTTCAAAAGCCTGGAGCTATAAGGTTTCTGTCACCTCCTCCACGCAGGACAAATGACAAGCTGTCCTGACTTCCTAATCCAGGAAATTAAAGGATTTGACTGTAGACCCTGCTAAGCAAATTTCCCCCCTGAAAATCCCAGAGGGATTTAACCCATGGATCCGACCGATTATCCCTTTAAAGTTGTGACTAAGAAAGGTCCAAATTCCTCATGGTGCTGAGCACCCTAAAATCCCATCGCGGCAGCGACGTGGCCATGCCCAATGCTCAGCCCCCCATCCGGCGAAACCTTCTTTTCGATTTTAGCCCACCTCTGCCTCCCCTTTTCAATGACGGGCACAGCCCTTTCCTGCCAACTGGGACAGCAGAGCCTCTCTGCAACCATGGCCCAAATCTGCGCCGTCCCATCCCCATGTGTCACCCTCCAGGGCCATGGCACATTATTTGGGGACGGTTGGTTTTCCCGGTTCGGCATCAGGAGCAGCCCACATGGGAGACAGGCTGGGTGCACCCCAATGGGAGATGGGTGGGCTCCGTGCCAGCAGTGCCGGCTCCTGTTCATGGACCTCGACAGCAGAAGGGAGCATGGGACCAGGCCATATAGATTTGTGGAATTCATTCTGCTCAATTAAAGCACATCTGGTATCCATCCCCGAACCAAAACCTGCTGGAGATGGTCAACCCAAGCAAGGTTGGGTCAGTGGATACCCCACCACGAAGCATCCTTGTGAGCCTCCATGGCTCGGTGATGCTTCCCTCAGCCCTGAGCAGCAGTTCCTCGGGGTTGGACTCCTTTATGGAGAAGAAATAGATTTGTGGGCTCAAAGTTGGGCACAGCGGTCACGGTGGCTGTCCCACAGCCACCTGGCTGCCCCCCACCCCCCCCGCTGGCAGGCGACCACGGCCGGTCCCCATCCGACACGACAAGATCCCTGGGGAGATTTAAACAGCCGTGGCAAGTGGCAGCTGTTCCCCAGCCCTTTGGTCCTGGGGACAAACCCGCCAAGAAAGCGGTGCTAGAGACAAGAGCCAGGGATAAGGTGCTTTTTCCAAAGGGAAAGGTGTGGGGCAGGACTCGGGCAGGGGCCAGTAGCCCTCTGGCTCACCTGAATCGTATAAATGGCCTCTCTGGGGAAAGAGGCTGTAGCCTTCTCTCCGTTATCTGGCTGTGTCTCTCTGTCTGATCTGCCTCTCATCACCATAGCATGGAGGTGAAGCATAAATAATTAAAAGCCCAGATTCTCTCCTGGCAGAGCTGGGCTCTGAGTCCCTTCCCCTGTTGTGCTGCTGGCTGCTTAAGTGGAAATTTTCACGGGCTTTGCCTTAGAGGCAGCTCAGACCTGCAAACCCAGGGCCGTCTGCTGGCCTCGGGGCACGTCGGCATTTGGGGACCAGAAGGGGCACCCACTGCCCCAGCAGGTCCCCAGCAGCCACATCCCATCCAGGGGATCCCACAGGATGCTTGGGGTGCACTGGGATGAGCAGGACCCACCAACTGAGGATCAAAGCCGGGGGCAGGCAGGCAGCGGGGCTGAGCGGGCAAACCCCCCTGCCGACCCAGCAGCTCATGCACGACCCCCCCGTCTTGAGCAGCCTCATGAGAAGTGGGATATTTGGGGGTGCAAAGCTGGCTTTTGGGCTCCTGGGTGCTCAAAACCCCCCAGGTGACAGGGAGGGGAAATCCATGCAGGCAGCAGGGATGAAGAAAGCGACTTCTTCTGGATGGGCTCTGAAGTTTGAGGCAGGCGGGAGCTGCTCATTGCTGTGGGAACCGGGATGATATATTGGGGTTTTTTCCCCCACTCGGGCTGCGGAGGATGCGGGGGACCAGGTGACATGTGCCATGGGGTCGGGTCAGCCCCTGGCAGCGCTCAAAATGACAAGAAATTTCACCAAGCGCTCCCGTCCCCTCCATCCCTCCCCATGGGGACCAGAGCTGCAGACACCAGTGACAGCAGCCTGGCGCTGAACATATTTCTGCAGTATTTTAGCACCTGGTGTTGCTTTTAGTAGGGTCAATCTGGTGGGTACTGTTCCCAGCTGAGATTTCTGTGCAGGTCTATGTCCAAGCAAACTCTGCACAGGGCTCGGCTGCACCGGGGGATGGCGGTACCCTGGGTTTGGGGCACAGCCATGCAAGGTCCTCGTCCCCACTCAGCACCTTCCAGGATGGCGTTAAGCAATGGGGTGAAGGGGGTGCTCTCTGTGGCATGCTTCCCTTGGAGACCGTTTTTCCTCTGGGTTGGCATTTTCTCATCATTCCTGGGGGTTGGTGGTGTGCCAACATGGGAGCTGGACGTGGGACGAAGATGCTGCTGCTGTGTCCCGCTCGTGGCTGTCTCCCACCAGCCGTTTTGGGGCCGGTTGTCCCTTACAGCAGAGAAAAGTTTCCCCATTATCACTAGGTCCACCCTGGTGAGGCTGAATGTGGCAAGAGGTGCACGGAGTGGTGCCCATCACCAAGCATCTCGCTCCAGGCAGGGAATCAGCCTCCTCCCAGCTGCCTGGAGCAAGACACGGATGTATTTGTTTTCCAACCATCTCTTAGGGCCCTGGTGGTCTACAGTCACTCAGAAGACCTGGCAGTTTTAGCACATCCCTTAGACCCCTGTCACATCACCCAGAAAAGAGTCCTGTCTCCTATCCTACGGGGTTGGAGGTGCTGGAGAAGTCCCAGAGGGCAAGGCTGGATATCAACCACCTCTCCTCTGACAGCTGGAGAGCATCCCTCCGTGCTTCAGAGGCCATTTCAGCTCCATGTCTTGGCCTGAGTCCAGACTGTGCTGGAACTAAAATATTAAAGTTCAGTTAAACGCGTTTGTCGTTGACTCTGGATGCAGGGGGAGAGGTTTTGCAGTTTGGGCTGAACTGGGGTGGGTTTTGCTGTTGGGTGTTGGCTGGTTAAAATGGTGCACGGTCAGAGGTACGTCACCGATCGTCCCTGTCCATCCACCCATCACCAGGGGAAAGGAGGACCACGGGCTCAATGTTACGCTGCCTCTTTCAGGCTTTTGTGGCTCCAACAGCAGAAAAAAAGAATTGCCTGGAAAGTTCCTTTGCCAAATGTCGGTTTTGCTTGAGGTGACCAAAACTTGTGAAACTGCCAGAGCATTTCAGCCAAAACCTGAACGAGGTGAAGCGTCAGGAAAGGAAAAAAGAGTTTTCCTTGTAGTTCCGTTGTGTTTTGCTTCAGAATTTGGTTTGACTCGTTCTTTTTTAGGCATCAAAATGAAACTGAAATTAAATCGACAGGTCTGCTTTGCTTGCCTGTCCTTGCCTCCCTCACCTGGAGTTTTTTGCTTGAACTCCCCAGATTCTCTTATTCTGAGCAATTTTCCCTTTTTTTTGGGAAAAGCCCCTAACGATTCCCAAAGGGCTGGACTGTGCTGATGGCTCCTGGAAGGGATCTGAGAACTTCCCTGGAGGCAGACCAGAGCCTCCCTCAGCTCCCTTTGCCCATGGCCTGGTTGAATTTCTCTCTCTGTGCTGCATTTTGCATCTTTGGCATTGAGGTTTGCACCTCACTCTTCATCCTGTGCATGGCATCAGCCAAGCGAGGCGGTCAGTGTGAAAAATGGGGAGGAACGGGCTGTTTTGGGGAGCCTTCTGGTGACGGAGGTCAGGGTGGGATGCTGATGGTCCACCAAGTCCTCCACCTTTTGATCTGCAGCCTGGGGCAGGTCATGGCAGGGGTTTGTCCACATCAAGCCAGGCTTTTTCTAACAGCCTTCATCCATCCCGCAAAGGTTGCTCCAAATTTCTGGCTGGACTGGGGGTGATCGTATCCCGACCATGTCTCTACCTTCCTCTCCTCGATAAATCCAGAAGGATGGGTAATGTTACACCAAGCCGCCTATCCAGACCCACCATGGCCAAGCCTCCTACCAAAAACCTGGCATTTCCCCAGCCTGACAAGCAGGGTTGGGCTCGCGAGGGTTTTGGCAGTGCCGCCTTTGGAGCCAGCCTTGCCCGGAGACAGGGCGATGCAACCGGAATGCAGGATCCAGCCTGAAGTCATTACCGTCAGCAGCGTGTACAGCCAAACTCAACGCTACACATGTCCAAGCAGGCTGAATTATGGCTGCTTGGGGAGCTATAACTTGGCCTGTTGTGCATTTAAAAATCTCCACCCGACTGCGGCATCGATGTAGGGCTTTTCTGCTGTTCTGTTTTTGCATTTAATACAGACAGTATAGATCTGCAGTGTGCAGATGATCCAGCACTGCCCAGGTTCCTTGGAGATTTTGTGCCTCAGCTTGATTTCTTCCTGGGCTTGTTCTTCTTTTATTTTTTTTTCCTTTTTCAAAGGTTGTTAGAGATTGCTTCCAACCTGTTTTGCCTCCTGCCTGAAAGTGGCAGGCTCGTTTGTAATGCGCTATTTTTGCACAGGGTTAGAGGAGCGTTTGTGGCGTGGTTGTGCCTTTGGGAGGTGTCCGTGGAGGGCTGTCTGCTGGCACTCTGCGAGAGCGGGGGATGAAAAGGGGGACAGCAGCTTTTCCCATTTCCATTGTCTACATTTTCCATTATGTACATGACAATTATCCAGTAAAAACATGGAAACCTGCCCCATCCAAAGCACGAGAAAAGCAGACAGCATCCTCCCGGTTCATTCCTTTCCCTTCCTTGAAGCCGGCTCTTCCCAAACCCCCCTCCGAGCGGGTTCTTGCAGGTTTTGCATCACCACCCATTGCTTTCCAGAAGATTACGACCCTCCTGGCATCGCTGCAATTATCTGATGCCTTCCCCAGTACATAAGAAAAGGGGAAACTCCAACCCTGGAGATGGAGTTTGCGCTTGCTGCCTCCGTGTCCGATTTGGGAGAGGGGACTGCTCGGCCCTGAGCGCGGCTGAGCCCCAGCTCCCTGCCCCACCGCTGCCCATCACCACCGTGTTTGAGTCAGCAAAGTACCAGGTCTGGAGTCTGTCTCCTTCGGTCGGTCAGGCTGGGAGAGCGATGGGAGGCAGCGGCATCAAACTGCCCTTTTTCCAAGGCAAAGCCTGGCTCCTGTGCAGGGGTCTGGGCTGGCAGGCACCGAAGCACCGGGACAGGCAGGGGACTCCACGTCGCCTACCTGCATCCTCCGTAGCTTCATTATAAGTGACAGATGGCAGGAGATGAGACTCCCTCTCCAGATGTTAATTATCTTGTGAGCTGTAAATAACATCTCAGGGCAGCTTGCGCATCGTCTCCGGTGCAAAAGACCCATCAGCTTTGCCCTTGCCGGGGGTGGGGGAAATTAAAAGGAAGGAAACCCACCGGGAGGGAAATGCAGGGCTCTGCCTGGCTCTGCTTATTCTGCCTGCCCCTTGGCCAGAGAGAGATGCTGGCAGCATCTTGGTTACCGGTGGCAGATGTGCCTTTGGGTACCAGCTCCACCTGGCCCAGCCCTTTGAAGTCGGTGGAGTTTGACTTTCTTGTGCCAGGGCTGGCATTTTTTATTTAGCAACAACAGGGATAAAACAAACAAATCCGAGCAGCCCCGTGACTGATTTGGGATGACGGCAATGAGGCGATCTGGAGAAGATCGTGGCGTTATGGCCTTTCAGCCGCTCTCATCCTTCTCTGCCGGGAAGGACCCAGCTCAGGGTCCCGGGGGATGCGCAGGGATGGGAGCAGCCGAGATGGTCACGATCCAACTTGCTGCCTGCTGTGGGCTGCTGTCTGGGCCGTGTTTCTCCCAGGATTTTGG
The DNA here is from genome assembly GCF_000690535.1 of Cariama cristata. Classification (NCBI taxonomy): domain Eukaryota; kingdom Metazoa; phylum Chordata; class Aves; order Cariamiformes; family Cariamidae; genus Cariama; species Cariama cristata. Next base: position 38,900 of record NW_009629279.1, on the reverse strand, counting down.
GGGCATGACATCTGATTGTGGTCCATCCCTGTCCCCCAGTCACCATGACTTTGCACCATTACATGTTATGAATTCAGTTCTCCAGCAGAACTAATTTTGTTTACTTAAAGGCAAGGCACGGCACAGAAGGACACAGCACAGGATATTTTTTTCCCTTACTCAGATTAAAAAAATGGTATTTCAGTGCAAAATGGCAAGTGACGCCTTGGTGAATTCGCTCTCCGTTTGTAAGCTCAAAAAATATAAAGGTAGAGAAGAATCTGGCACAGGTGCTTGGAGCAACAAGCTAAATGGAAACTGGCTCCATCCCCGTTTCCATGAATTTCAGAGACCTCATGCCTGCCATGCCCCAGCTGGGCCACGGGCACCTGCTCTCCGTGAGGTCTCCCAGCTGGCTCGGGAATGGTTTCCCCCTGTAACGTTACATTTCCCAGTGTAAAACCACAGGGAAACTCAGATTTGGGCTTTTGACCACAACGTTTTCCGTGCTTCTCTCTATTTTGCTTTCTTGGGCAATTACGAACGCATCGAGATATTTTTTTCAGGATTAAAGGGTTTGAGTATTATTGTTTTTTAAATTCAGAACTTTTCTCTTGAAATGTGACTTTCCGAGGAATTTTTTCGGAGCCTGCTACAACCATTCCCTCTGCCCTGTGCCATCCCAGCCATCCCCAACCCTTCCCCCTTGCTGTCTCACTGATGGGAGGGTTCCCACTCCTCTGCAGGAGTGGTCCATCCTCCCATCCCAAAATCTCCATCCGGAGCCGGGAATTCTGGCAGCGGGTGCGAAGAAGCCGGGCTTTCTCTTTGCTATGCACAGCACCTGCTTTCTGTCTGGCTGCAAAGAGCCCGAGCAGACGTTTTTGGCTGCATTACGTCATGTCAGAGGTCACATTAGCTGCTTGTTTTCTCTTGATTAAGAATTCCAGCGATCAGGGGGGATGGAAGAAAAAGCAGACAGAGGAAGCAGGCAAGGCAAATATGCTTGCGATAAGCAGGTAAATGGGAATTTATGCACAGATAGCTAATTGGTGTGTCTAATATTCCACCCCCTGAGTACCGGCACTGTATTACTGCCTTCACAAATCACTCAAGGCAAGCCTAGTGCGGTAACAACCAAGCCAGGAGAGCTGTGAAAAGGAGTCAAGCTGGAATTAAGAGTGGGTTTTATCGGGGCAATAAATGCCAGATAGAGAAAATAACAAACAGGTTGTTAATTGCTGCCGTCTCCCTGCTCCCTGAAGGAAATGTCTAGACAGAGCCTGGCCCCGGGTGGCACCTACCCCAGCCCTTGCAGTCGGGTTATTGAGCCGGGTTTTGGGGGCCAGAGAGGTGCTGGATGCGGGGTGCTGTGCCCCGAGGAAGGCTGCCGAGCCGAAGCCCATGCCAGGGACAAAGGGAGGCAGGATGGGTGCTGCGGCTCTCCCCAGCTCTGCCCTAAATCAGCGATGCTCCCGCAGAGGTAGAAGCCAGACAGTCTGCAGCGCCTATTAATAATTCAATCCCAATTTGTCCCATCTAGGAGGGCGTGAAGACCGGCCAAGCCTCCCCTCCTCGCAGGCAGGGTTTGAGATATTGCCCTGAGCAGGCAGAGCCTCCCACCCCTCCCCGGTGCTGGATGCAGCCATCCATCCCGCGCCGGCAGGGTGGGGAGCTGGAAATGCCTCCCTCTCCTTCGCTGCGGGGTGCGGAGCGCTCGGATAGCCTTGGCAGAGGGTTGCATCAGCCATTCCTCCTCTCCCTTCGGCTCTGGGGTTCAGTTACCGGCATCGATCACTTGGGGAGTTTTGCTTTGTGTTTCTTGGTGCATCTCGGCTGGATGCAATTAGGGCCAGATCCTGCTTTCTGCTGTGCCGGTGGGAGCGTAAAATAACCCGTGGCGAGTCAACCCAGGTGAGGGGCTCGCGCTCATGCAAGCCTGGTTTTCACACGTGGGGTGGTTGGAGTGAAAAGCTCCTTTTCCTCGCCTTGTCCGGCCATCCCTTCCCAGGACAAAGAGCATCCCGATGCTCCCTGAGCCAGCTCCAGAGCCGGGCTTGGGGGGGAGAGCAAAGCACCAAATCTTTAACGCCCTGCATATGCTCCCTCTGAATTTTTCCTGAAGTATTTTCTTGCAGCTAGTGTATGTTTTAATCGAGTTTTGCCATTTGAAAAATACATGAACCTCTGTAATGGAGGGGGAAAACAGTCCTCCTACAGGAAGATAAAGATGCATTTTAAAAAAAAAAAACAAAACCCAAACAAAAAGCTGCCTGATTACATATTGACCTGAGAGACAAAGTGAGTCTGATGGAGCCAGCCTGGTCCCTTAGGAAAACTTGAGGCCGTTCATCATGTCCCAGGATGAGCTCACTGCCTGGTTAACCCCATCTTCGCCACCCGTGCGTGCCCGCGAGCCGGCAGCGCTCAGCCGCCCGAGTGAAGCCTTTGGTGAAAACGGCCCGTGGCAGGTTTGCATGTTTGCCGTGAAAATATGGACCGCAGGGTTTTCTCCTTTTATACGGTAAGAGACGTTTTAAAAGCTGCGGAGAAGAAGGTCTTAATAATAGTTTTGATCATTTTCTTTTGATCTCAGCTTTCTTACTTCATTTCTAAGCTCTGGACAGTTAGATCAGTCTGTCCGTCACTCCTGCCCCTCCAGCTGAGCTAAGAAATGGAAAACAAGTGGGAGAAGACAACGAACCCCTTTGTAGTTATGAGGAGCTTGGGGTTTTTTCAGCTCCCTTGCAGGAGGGTTGATTTGTAGGTGTACAGGCAATAGAGGAAAGATTAAGACCTAATAGTCCTGTTGAAATCAGCTCGGTACTGAGCGAAGGGTTTAGGGCTGGCTGCAATCTCTGATGTGCGCTCCTGAGTCGGGACTATCTGGAGAGCTCAGGAGAGGTTTCCATCAGCTCTCGGCACGGGATGGAGGAGGGCTGGGGATCTCCATCCCTGCAGCAGCATCCCAACAATAAAGCCTAAATCCTACTGAGGTGGGAATCCCTCGACCAAGCTTTGAGTTCACAGGGATGTGGGAGAAGCAAGGAGTTTGCTTGCAAAAAGAACAGAAATCTCCCAGCAAGAGCTGCCATGTAAATTCTGGAAAACAGACCTTTTCTGGAAATCTTGCCCATATGATGCTTTTTTGCACGCAAACTACGAGTAACATGGATTTTCCCCTGTGTCCAGCACATAGCTTCCTTTGGCCCCAAACGTACTTTTGCTCAGCATCTGCCACCTCTTTTTTATTGAAGAAGAGCCTGTTCTTCATACAGGAATGGAAGACAAAAAGGAACAAGGGCGGTGAGTCCCTCGCCCAGTTCCAGCTCCCCCTTTGCACTACCTCTGCGCTCGGAGAAAGTTGGATGGAGGTGAAAGATTCAGAAAAGAAACAGGTTTCCCTGCAATTACAGGCATCATGCTTACGACTCCTGAACAGACCCGGCTTCGTTCAGAGATGTTTCTGGTGGTCCATAAACTTGCTGTAATTTCAAGCCTAATTTTTAAGCAGTTTATTCCACTTGTTCTCCTGTCAAAGCGGTCCATTAACCTAAACACCGCTCAAGCCTTGCCTGGTTTTAATTTTGCTTCGTTTCTTCCCAAAACCATCAGGTGCCACAGATTTTGCTGAGAGCTCACCCCTTTTTTGGCTAAACCGGCCCTGAACATTGGATTTGCCGCAGAAGCCCCGGCGTCAGGTCCTTGCTCATGCAAAGCCAGGCCAGAGTCGCTTGCATTCCTGAAAAGCCAAGTTCTTCCTTGCAAATCAGTTTATTCCAGCTTCTTATAGATTAGCTGGAGCTGACAAACTTGGCATTACGAGCCACTCGCAGGTATTGTCCCTTCCCTTGTCAGTTCTGGCCAAATCACAAGAGACCTGCAAAGATTTACAGAAATCTGTTTGGTTGCGATTTTTCCCTGCCTCCCACCAGCTCTTCTTGCCAGTTTGACCACTTGCCTGGTCATCCTCTGAGAAGAGTGAGTCAGCTTGGCAAAAAAATTTCAGAAATAAAATATTCCAAGCCAGTCCCAGCATGGACTCTCCACCCTGACCCAAAACGGACCCTTGGGTCTCGGATGCTATAAACCATCACCCCTCTGGCTCTTCCCAATCCCACCCTTGCTCAAACACCCTCCCCCAGTTCAGCATGGATGGTGACGTGCACTAAAGTGTGATTTAGAGGTTAGAACCATCCTCAAAAGTCCCTCTGCCCTTGGGTGTGCTGATGTTCAGAGAGCTCTGGCCGTCTCCGTCACCCCGGGATGCGTCGCTCCTTCTCCCCTGCCCCTCCATCGACGGCAGAAGAAACCCAGACGAGCACCTTCCAGCAGATGTGCAACTTTTAATCAGCTCAGATAAGACGAGAGGGGCACCGTGCTCTTGCAAACAACAGCTTTTGTCCGGCGGGCTCATTATGGGATGGAGGACGCCATGGGAGGTGATGAAGGAGCGATGCAAGAGGGTCTGTTTGATTCCTCCCACCTCTGAGCATCCCCAGCCCCCTCCTCCCGCTGTGATGACTCCATAGGGAAGGATCCAGCCCTATTTTGACTGTGGTTTCCAGGATGGCATCTCTGTCCAGGAAAGATGGATGGCAGCGCTTACAGCAGGAGGAGCAGAGTGATTAGATGGGGCCTCGTCTATGTGTCGTGGAGAAAGACCCGCTTTACAAGGAAATAAACTCAAGCAATTAACTGGGGAATTAAGATTTAGTGCACGCTACAAGCAGCAGGCATGTATAAAGGAGACAGCTGTTAAATTTAGTATGTGACAAAGTCATGCGAGCACTAACCGGATTACTTGCATTTATTTGGGAATACTTATGTATTTTATTATGCAACGTATAGATCACCATAATTCTGCTTTTCACTCCGACGGCGCCTCTCCTCCAAGCATCTTAAAGAGCATTACAAACAATTAAGCCTGCCTGCGCCTCTGCGCAGCGCTCGACGTTGTATCCGCTTTGTGGGTATTGAGTATATTTTAGATCGGAGGTGGCTTAATTAATGCGATTGATTTTTAACTCTTTCTGCGCCAAAGCCCCTAGTTGCTGTTCTTCCTGGGCTGATGGGGAAGTCCACAGGGATGGACGAGTCCAGAAGTCATTAGAGCGAGTTTTCCAGGGATGGAAATCCATCCGTCCCCCAGGGGTGGTGATTGAGAGGCAATGAATGCTGGAGAGGGGAGCGTGGCTTGGGTAGTGGCTCCACGAATGCTCTTCCAGCATAACCTCCTGCTCCGCAGACACCTTCGTGCGTCCCCAGGACCCTTGGAAGTGGCACAAGCTGCTCTTCA
>NW_009629279.1:32393-33591 GCF_000690535.1 Cariama cristata | reverse complement strand
TGTGCCTGGCAAAAAGTGACAGATAACTGCCTCTGGTTGCATCTCCGGGGAGGAGTTTAGGGAGGCAGCCTGTAATCCTGCCTGCTGAGTTCGGTCCAGACACTCTCAGACGTTATTAATCCTTTGTAGCAGGCCAGCGGGCACCGGCAGCCTGCTCCATAAACGTGCTGCGGTATGAGAGGGACAGTCCCTTTCCTGAACAGTGTTCAGTCTGAGGAGATGGTGGAGGGATAGAGGGATGGAGGATCTTCGGGACCCCACGTCCAGACCACTGAGAAGCTCCCGTGGAAGATGCCAGCCGATTTAACAACCTCAGAGAGTCAGTGTCTTCATTTTAAGCCTCAAGTGGCACCGTCCTTGGCACTGGGGTGCTTTAATCGGTGGGTCTGATGCCCCAGCCTGTCCCACCCACCACGTTTGGGCCAAAATTGGGAGCAGTTTCCATTTCCTCTCCCAGCAGTTTGCTGCGGCTCCTGCTCCGAGCATCCCTGCTCCTCCTAAAAGAGCTGAACTGGGATACCTGCCAGGGATGGGGCTGTAACGTGCTTGTCCACTCCTCCAACCCTGCATGAGTGTGGAACAGAGTGAGCACTGGACCCAGGGCAGGTAAAAAACCCATTTAGAACCGATTTTTGGTTGCATTGGCCATGGAGGACCTGGGGGACCCACAACAGCATCCCTGCACCCCTTCCACCACCTTCGATAGCTCTAGGAGAGCAGGTCGTATCCGCTCCCTCGGCTACTCCAAAGCAGCCAATTTGTATAAATAAAGCATTTATTAGAGCAAAGACAACTTGTCAGCGCTTGAAAACAAGTGACAGGTCGGCTCAGGGAGCAAGGACCAGGCGTCTCGCCCGGGCTCAAAGAGGTGATGGCACACAGACGCACGCACACCCGGTTTCGTATCCCCGGCTTGTGCGGCGCGATGCAACGCCAGGCACATTACTAGCCCTATTTTCCATTTATAGGAGCCTGTCATAAATGGCACTCCTCTCCGAGCAGATGTCGAAAAATTAGAGGGAATTCAGACAGCGGCAGAAAAAAAACTGATTAAAGGAGATGGAGGGCCTGATTTTGGAGGGAAAAGAAATCAGCTGAGCTATTTATAACGCTGCCTGCACTAGGGTGGGTAGGAACAGGCATTTTTTTTGAAGTGCCTCGATAGCTCAGCTAAGGGGAAGGGGCAAACCAGCCTCCG
>NW_009629279.1:30470-32362 GCF_000690535.1 Cariama cristata | reverse complement strand
TCAAAACAGGCGCCGAAGGATGCTCCCAAGAATTCTGCAGCAGGTCTGTGTAAGAGGGTGTCAGTCCTGAGCGATGGGGTGAAATACCATCGGACACGAGGGTCTGGGGCATCACCGGTAATGGGTAAGAGCGCAGGGGACAGTCGCTCATCCACAGTGAAGAAAAATGCCTTGATAAAGGTGTATTAAGGGGTGGTAGAGGCAGTACCGATTGCAAACCCCTGCTTCTACCTCTGCTCTCAGTGAGAAACCCTGCTTGTATTCACATCCAGCATTTTACGCAAAAATGTGGTGGTGGGAGTGGAAATCTTTGCTATTTCATCCAAAAGCAAATGGTTTTGGTTAAAAAATACCCCACCTTATTTAAATTCAGGTCTTCAGCCCCAGAGGCTTGCGGGAGATGCTCGCAGAGGTTGCTGCTGATGTCTGCAGGCTGGGGTTCCCCGCAGCGGGATGCATGATGGAGGGGACCAGCCTCCTTTGGGCTGATGCATCCCCGGAGGAACAAAGCATCCTACTGGGTGCTTTGCAGGCTGAGAAGCAGTTCATGAATGAGTTGTCGATGTAACATCACCCCCTCCCCAACAAGCCCCAGCTCCTGCCAACGGCTCCTCTGTCACGGTCAAAGGGGGTTGGAGCAAAGGGGTTTCGTGGGGGCAAGTTGGGTTTCTCCATGCCTTGGTCTGCAGAGGGAAGCTGCCTAACGTGGTCCTTGTCTCTCTGGTTGCCTTGCAGGACCTCTCACTCCAGGGCCAAGGCGGAGGCGGCTGTGACGGCGGCACAGAAAGCTCAGGAGGAAGCGCGGATCGCCAGGATCACTGCCAAAGAGTTTTCGCCTTCCTTCCAGCACAGGGAAAACGGTCAGTGCGTGCTGCCGGGTCGGCCGGCCCCGCGGATGCAGCTTTCGCCCCGTGCCGCTCTCTGCCCTGCTCGGCCCTGCGGAGACCCAAAACCCCCCAAAATGAGCCCTGCGCGGGGGCTCAGTCCGCGCCTGCAGCTCCCGGTCCTCACCAGGACTCTTGGGGTGGGAAATCGCCCCGTCACACCCGTTTTCGGGGATTTTAGCACAAGGCTTTCAATATTCAACACTTCCACCCTGTGCCGTCCTATCGTTACAGGGATGTCCTCTTTTCACACCAAAACACCCCCATTTTTTGAATTCGTAGTCCTTGACGGTTGCACAGCAAAAAACCCAACAAGAGCGCTGAAAGCAAAATGCAAACACAAGTGATCCCAGAGGCGGTCACTGGTTTTACCCTCGTGGCTTTTATGGTTCACGATTTCTTTCGAACGCTCGGGCTTGCCGAGCTGGGGTGGCACGCACGCTCGGGCTTGCAGAGCTGGGGTGGCACGCATCGGTACCTAAGCCTTCACTCGGGCGTGCAAAGGTATCGGGGAAATGTGCGTTTGAGTTTTGTCCGGTGGCTTTTCCTTCTCTCCATCACCTTTGATGTTTCTTGCCGCTTTGTTCCAATTTTTTTGCTCATTGACGAGAGGCTCAGGCTCAGCAAAGGCTCAGGGCGGAGGGAGCCGAAGCCGAGCGGCAGTCGGGGACGGGGCCGCGCTTTTTTTGCCCCGCGAAGGCTGCGCCCATCCGCGAGCGAGGGGGGCTGCTGCGAGTGGGAGTGGAAAGCTCCGAATCCCCACAGCAATAATTAACATCGTAATTAATACACGTGAATGGTTTTATTCAAAAGTTTTCCTGCACCGAACCCTCATTAGGAGGTGCCTATCATTATTTTCTTCCCCTTCCAGCTCTCTAACTGAAGATTACTCATTCGGTTTAATTGCTCCAGGGGCCGGTGACTCATGTTGGCGGTGCGGTTCCCCGAGACCGGGGAAAAGGGATCTGTGCATCTTTTGGACCAGCCAGCCCATGCACGAGTCCTCCC
>NW_009629279.1:29889-30291 GCF_000690535.1 Cariama cristata | reverse complement strand
CTTCCCACGGAGCCCCGCGCAGCTCTCTGCTCGCTAGAAGAAGGAGCAGCCCTGTTCAAACACCCCTCGGCATTTCTCCTGCCGAGGTCCAATTTGTAGATCAGAGATCTGAGCTTTTTCGCAGGGCTGCGTGGTCCCAGGGGCTTCTTCAGCCCTGAGATATTCCTCATCTCCATTTCCTCTCGCCAAAAGACTTTGCTGTTTTAAATCACCTCTTGAAAAGATATTTTTAGGTAATACATTTTTTACTAGCTTCTAGACGGGGACATGGTGCTTGACTTGTGTTGGGGCTTGTGTTTCTGATGCTCACGTCTGGGTGGGTTGTGTGTGAGTGAAGAGGGGAGGGAAGGAGTTTCCACTTAGAGCGCATTAAAAAACAAACACAGCATCCAAGATGTGTCG
>NW_009629279.1:12006-29813 GCF_000690535.1 Cariama cristata | reverse complement strand
CTGCAAAGGGCCGGGGGGGGGCCTGGTTGGGGGGTTGATGTAGCAGGGATGGGGTGAGCTGCTGCCGCACCGCACGGCCTTGCAAGGGCTGGATGTGCCCACCTTGCACGGTGCTGCAGGTGCTGCATGCCACCCCACCTTGCTCAGCATCATGGGTGCTGGATGTGCCCCCCCCCCGCCTTGCACAGCATCGTGGGTGCTGGATGTGCTCCTTGCCAAGTGTCGTGGGTGCCTTATACCACCCACCCCGCACAGCGCTGTGGGTGCTGGATGTGCCCACCTTGCAAGGTTTTGCGAGTGCTGTGTGCCACTCACCGACACAGCATCACAAGGGGTTTCACGCCCACCTCGCCGTCAGCCCCGCACGCATCCTGGCCCAGCTCAGCACTGCAGCATAGCCCCTGTTTGAACAGACACAGACTCCAGACCTGCAGGCTCCGGCTCCAGCAACCCCAGGCACCCCACAGCAGTGCCACAAGGTCTTTACCTGGGAAAAACAAAAATATCCTTGCTCGGTACCCTGCATCACCCTCTCCCCTGTGGTTTTCCATCTCTGTCTGCCACATCCCCATCACGCTCGCTGCGGTTGAGCCTCCCGGCTCTGCCGGACGCCCCTGGCCATGGGCTGGATCGTGCCGGTTAAATGACCCCCCCAAGGTGATGGCAGCAAGTTGGTGGCAGAGGCAGGACTTCAGCACCGCTCCCGAATCCCATACGTGCGCCCTCAGGGACACGGCAGCACCTGGGGGCAGGTGCTTGGCTTTGAAGATGCCGCGGCTGGGTACGGCTGCCTCAATCCTGCTGGAAATCCAGATTTGGTGCTCTGCATCCTCCTTCGCGCTCTCACAACCGTTCTTCCAGGAACATCACATGTTCCGCAACTAATTTTAGCTCAGAATAATTGTTGCACATCCTCGGGTGTCAAAAGCCGGCAAGACGGCACCGTGCATCTGTCGAGTACCTCTGCAAGGAAACGCCTGCGTCCCTGCGGGGCAGCTGTGCCCCAGCATCGCTGGTCCCTGCTCATCTGTGAGCCCCAGCCAGGGGCTGTAAAACTCAGGGAATTAACCCAAGGAGAGGCAGAATTAGCTCAACTCGTTGCAGGTCTGGGTGGGGAAGATTTAGGACGAGAGGGTGCTTGTGATCCCCGGTGTGGGTCGCTGGGGTGAGGATGCTGGAGCATCACTGGGCTTTCTCGCCTCTGTCGTGGGGCTTGGGGGACCAGGGACGATTGGGGTGGGAGCTAAGGGGCAGGAGCAGTGGGGGTAGCGAGGTTGTGGCTGGTTGTGCCGTTGGAGACTGCCTTCGGGGTCGTTGGAGCTGGTGGGAAACTTTCAAGTCCCTGCACCTCCAGCTTGAGATGAACAGGGACACCCCAAGTCTTGGGTGAGCCTGTTTCCATAGCTGGCTTTCCAGCTTTTTCATATGAAGCCATTTATTCCCTCCCTGCCTCAGTTTCCCATCTGTGATATTGGAGGGTGACTGGAATGGGAATATCTCAACAACAGCCCCAAAACCAGTCTGTATTTTTTCCCAGAGCCAGTTATTCTGCATGAAAATGGAGGGGGTGAACTCCACCTTTCTCCTCCACCACGATTTCCCACCAGTACGAGGATTGCTCAAGGGCCCCAGGTAAATCCCGGCAGGTTCAGTCTCCCACAGACAAACAGGGACACAAGGAACAAACTACAACTGAACTATCTCAGTATTGTCTCAAAACACAAAGGTTTTTCTGTGGCAAATAATACAAGAAAAATTGACAGTCGTTAGAAAACCAATTTCCCATTGAGAAATTGCTTCTGTAGGAAATTTCCAAGCAGCCTTGTTACTATTTACCTCCTCTGCAAGTGCTTCGATGGGGACATCCATCCCCATGCTCCCGGCATCCCCCGCATGTATCCGGACCACGGCGCGGTGGGACGCAGGGATAGCTGCGGGCGAAGGCACGTCCCGGGGGCAGCAGCTTCCCAAGAAGATGCGATAGAGAAAAATTACTCAGCAGAAGTGAAGAGATTAGAGCAGGCGCTTCAGAGCATTTATTTTTAAACCCTGGTAAGAAATTGAGTTCTTCCTCTTCGAGACTCATTTCTTGTCTAGCCATAGCAATTGCAATTAGATGCATTTCAGGGGCATTAGGCAGTTAATATATTTATCAAATTATTCCCATAACTTAGCATGGCTTTAGCTGGGAACAGCTACGCCTTGCGAGAGTAAAATGAGAATTAACCGCTATTAGCTTGCACCCCCTTGAAATAATTTGGTGTTTCATCAATGATTAATAAGATGCAGGTTTTTCTAATTGTCCGGAGAAGCGACATGTTTCTTGCCAGCTGGTCACCTCCAGCAGAAGACACTCGGCCGCTCTTGAAGTCCCTGTCCCCAGGGAGACACTGTCTGGGCTGTGCTCAGGGCTCCGAGGGAGCACAGTGCGTTCGGCAGGATGAAATAAGGATGCCGGTGTAGATTGTACTCACGTAGCCCTGAACGAGCTACCTTGCTCCTGCCTAAACGAGGGAGGCACGACCGCCCGTGTGCTCTCCATCCCATCCATCAAGGCGAGCCGAGGGGGGAAATGTCCATGCCCTCCTTGTTCATATATATGGGGCAGGAAAGCCGTTCGCTATATGGCTGGTGGGTTTTTTTCTTAATGGGAGGCTTGCACATCTGCCCAGATGAGACCATCGCCCTGTGAAAACTTGGAGGTGAGGTTCCCCTTCTGCACCATGCAGCCGCAAAGCCGATGTGTTTCCCATCCAGGGAGAGGTGGGAATGCTGTTGGCAGTGAGCCGGGCACGGGGGGCATCCCCACAGCACCTGGCATACACGAGTGCAGGGCACAGGGTGAGCCATGGGCTGCCACCGGCTGCATCTCATATCTCCCCTCTCATGCTTGCAGACTGGGAACCGATGGGAAAAGGTGGTCAGATGGATCCAAAAAAAAAAAAGGTCAATGGACAGGGACATAAGCCCCTTGGTGGGGTTAGAGTGACTGCGTGCCCAGGGCAGGAATGGTACCGTGGAGCAACGCGGGCTGCTTTCAAGTGAGGCTGTGAGCTGCTGCATCCTCTGCACCCCTGGGGCTGCAGAACTATCGCAAGTCCTTTCACCTGTAACACATACACACTCTTCTCCATGCGTGGCCCCAAGCAAGCAGGGTGCCCGCCAGCGGCAGGGGATGCAGAGAACTGTGGGTGCTAAAGGAGCAGCTGCTGTTGACCCTGTTTGAATCAGCTGGAAGTGAGAGCCACGGTGGTGCTGGGTGGTTTCTAAAAGGGTTGGTAGCCCTTGGGTTATCAGCAGTGGAGAAACACAACCTTAGTGCAGAATGCCTCTGGCTTGACAACACTGGCAGCTGATGCCAAAGCATCTCCTGTGCCGGGCTGCAGCCGCCCACACCGCGCGGCTCTGCGGATGCTGGGGGTGACAGCAGGTTTTACACCGTAAAACCAACGATGCCTTTCCTCTTGGTCTAATAGCAGAAGCTATTTATTGTGCTACACCACTGCTGTCCTGATCTTGCCTCGCGGTTCCCTTGTCATCCAACACTCTCAGCCCTATTCTTTGACATGAAAAACCTGGTGGGCGCCCACAGAATAGAAATAATCCTGTTGCATTTCTGTCTCCCTCTCTTTTTTCTCTTAACGACCACACAAAAAGGGCTCGAATGCCAGAGACCGAAGCGCCAGAACTCGAGCGATGACATTGAGGTCCTCTCCACCGGGACACCTCTCCAACAAGAGAGCCCCGAGTTGTACCGCAAAGGGACCACTCCGTCCGACCTGACTCCCGATGACAGCCCCCTGCAGAGCTTCCCTGCCAGTCCCTCCTCCACGCCGCCCCTGGGTCCTTCCTGCAGGAACAAGAGCGCTCACTTCTCCAGGCAGGTTTCGATGGATGAAGAGAGGGGTGGGGAGATCCAGATGTTGCTGGAGGGACGCGGCGGGGATTACTTGCGACCCAACAGCTGGAACGAAGAGAAGGTCGGCGGGACTCGCGGTGTGAGAAGCGGGACGCTGCGGAGCGGTCAGCTGGGGTCAGCATCCATCCCTGAAGACTACAGAGGTCGGAGCGGAGGACACAAACATTCGGCCTCCAACCATAAGCAAAGAGAGAGGTGGACAGATTCCCCAGCCACGGTTTCATGGACTTCCCACCACAGGTCCCACAACCACAGCTCAGGGAGCTCCAAACTGCTTGAGCTAGATGAGGAGAAGATGAGCAATTACGAGATGGAGATGAAGCCCCTCATGAGGATGGATTCTTATATGCAAGAGATTCACACCCAAAAAAGACACTACAGCAAAGGGGGACCCTGCAGGAGCATGGCTGACGACCACCGCGGGGAAGACCGGGGCTTCGGGGTTCAGAGACTGAGGTCTAAGTCCCAGAACAAAGAGAATTTCAGGCCAGCTTCCTCTGCCGAGCCCACGGTGCAGAAACTGGAAAACCTGAGATTCGGGGACAAAGCTGAACCTCGGCTACTAAGGTGGGACTTAACCTTCTCCCCGCCACAGAAATCTTTACCTGTTGCACTAGAATCTGAAGAGGACAATGGGGATGCGCTCAAATCCAGTACGGTAAGTAGGCGGAATTGTGTGCTGAAATCTGGTGGAGAGAGAAACCCGGTGCTGGGCTGTCGTGGTAACGGAAGGGGAGGTTACTTTCCCGGCAGAGCCGACCCCCGAATTATCGTGGGTTTGTGCCTTGAATTCCCCCTCCTCCCTTCTCCCATCCTGCACGACGACGTGTGCTGGGACTTGGCGTGGGGTTTTCTCTGCAGATGATCTTGGTGGGAATTGCAGGTTTTTCACAGGAGGATGTGAGCAGCCAGTTTGAGTTCGTTTCACAACCCAGCCCCGGGATCAGCAATAAAAATCCGTTATTGCTGGGATTTTGAGTATTCACCTGGTGGAAAAGCTGCAGGAGTAGGCAAGGTGTTGGTGATGCTTCTCTGTGGTTCGGTTACGGCAACAGAACTTCCTGCCGGCCCGAGAGCGTGGTGTGATCCTGTCGTGACATCGGTGCTTAAATCCTGGTCGCTGGGCGTTGCGTCAACCTGCCGCGGCTCGCCGTCACTCTGCCGCCGTGTGATGGCACTGCCTGGCGAAGCAGTGGCCTTGTCACCGTGTTGTACTGGAGTCCTGACCCCGGTCGGAGGAGGGAAGCGTGGTCGTGGAGCAGGGGACATTGCCAAGGGGTTGCGCTCCTGAGCTGAGCAGGGCTGAGGTTTTTCCCGTAGCGATCGGCACGATGCAGAACAGCTCAGGTGTTTGGGGGTGGGGATGCTGCTGAGCCGGGAAGGGGGTACAAGGCTCGTAGCGGGGGGATGCGATGCAAAAGGGGCTCGGCAAACTGCAGACAAGAGGATCCCTGGGCAGGGAAAGCAACGGGCAAGTACAGCAAAGGCAGTGGGCTATTAGAGCCCTGCAGATCAGGGGGTACAGCAGATTACGGTCAAACGATACTATCACTGTACTGTGAAGAGCACAAGTATGCTGGCTAAGCAGGAGGATAGCTTGTGGGACTGGGCAGGTAACCCCTTGGGAGACATCCAGGCCCGGGCTCCTCGTTTTGGGAGAGACACGGACAGGTTGGGCATTAACAGCTGGGTGCTGGGGAGAGCTGGAGGTGTTCAGGTTGGAGGAGAGGAGACAGAGCGATCTTCAAACACGTAAAACAGCTCCTGCAAAGTGGAAGAGAATAATCTGTTCTCGATGAACAGAATTAAGGGGCTTAAATTCAAGCATTAGAGGCAGCGGTTAGCCGTTCGCCATTCCTAGTGAGTTGGGGGCCGTAATAAATTGTGTGGGGAGGCCGTGGGGACTGGAAGGGAGGAGGTGGTCTGAGACCACGTTGGACATCGGCAGCTCAGATACAACTCGGCCAGAGCTGAACCTGCCCTGGGAGAAGGCTGAGCTGTGGGATTTTTCAGGTCCTTTCCAGCCCCGGTTTTTGATGATTCCCGGACTTACCATCGGGAGCAGCTTCGTCCCTCGTTCTAGGCATTGCTAGGAGAGGTGATGGGGGTCTGATGGGAGCGGTGGGGGAGCCCCCATCGCTTCAAATTGCCCCTTGTCGAGTCAGTGCCAAGACAGGGCAGGGCAGGAGGGGTCCCATGTCACAGCCCAGGCCAGACCTACACAGGAGAAAGAGAAAACCTGTAGCTCTCAGGTGGTGACATTTCAGGCTCTGGCAGAAGAAAGGAGCTAAATCTCCCTGGCAGGGCAGCGGAAGATGATGCTTGGTTGTTTGGGAGACAGGGATCAGGAAACTGAAATTTGTCAGTCACACCAAAAGTTTGGGCTAGAGGCATCACGGTCTGTAATGTCTGATTACCGTTACCATACCTACAGCATCCCTGCTCCTCCGGCCGCCAGCTCTGCCAGCACCGGCAGCCAAGGGATGAGAGCGAAGGGGTGGGAGAGAGGAGGGAGCTCCGACATCTGCAGCCCGGGAGCAGCCGGGATGCAGGAAGGACCAAACTACAGCTCTGCCACAGTTTCCCTGCTGTGACTGTGGATAAATCACCCCCCACACAGAGCCCTGCAGCTTTCTGGCATCCTATTCATCTTGCAAGCTTCGGCGCAGGCTCGAAAGCACCCACACAGCATTTAAGGAGAGCTGAACAGTGTGTTTGCTGGTGGACTGCACCGTAGGACACATCTTGCCAGTCGAGAAAAAAAAAAGAGAGCCCCAAGTGAAGGCAGCCCTGAGCACAGAGCCCTGAGGAAAGATGGGGTCAGCCCGGGCCGTCCTCACCTGCCAGCGGAGCTGCCCGAGAAGCTCCGGAGAAACGACGGGCAGCATTAGGAGCCTGACAGGCATCCAGAGGGGAAAAGCAGCAGCAGTAATTGCGCGGACATCAACCCTATTGAAGTCTATGGGACCCGCAAAGTGGTCCAGCACCTTTGCTAACGTGACCTCAGGCGGTGGCAGGGAGCTGGGAGAGACCTGGGTCCCGAAGGAGGAATGAAACCACCATTTCTCCTCGCTGAGAGCCAGGCGTTCCTCGGGGAAATCGCCGGCACAAGCAGTCCCGGTGTCTGTCCCCACCCAGCCCAAGCTGGATGTGCTGCCGAGGTTCCCACCTGGCAGGCAGACCCCAGACCCATCACACATAAACCTCCCGCCCCGAGGAGGAGGGCTTGGGCTGCAACGCTGGAGGTAAATAGCCACTAATGCAACAGAACATTAATGGCTATTTCGAGTGAATCCCCGGCACTAAGGGAGGGGCACAGCCTGCGTGTAAAGGCGCACAGAAAAGCCATTAGGATGCACATCATACTTTTAAAGTGCTGTAGCTGTGAAGCAGCATGTTCAGTTTTCTCACATTCATAACCGAGGGTGGAACAGATGGCGAAGGTTTGGGAGGAAGCTAACGTAATACAGAGGAAGAGATAATATGTGGATTTAAATAACCTACAATGCCAGCAACAATTTGTTCTAGCAAGAATTGCACTGTGCTGGCAGGGTTTCGTTCCAGTGGCCTGGCAGGGAATGGGGTGGTCGGGCAGGAGCAGGGGAAGGAGATGCAGGAGAGGAATGGGAGGTGCGGTGATTTGTGTTCCAACCTCCTGCCTAACACCGTAACCTTGCCTGCACCTGCCATCAAGGATCCTGCCCTGAGGAAGAGGAGGGCAAGGCTAAAGGGGAAGGATTTATCCCACAGTCTCCGAACCCACGGCATGCTCAGTGACGCAGGGCACTCACATGCTTAGTCCAGCAAAAAAACCACAGCATCTGCTCATGCCCCAGATCTTTTCACACAGAATTAAGGCTCCCCAACTTCCCCAAAGCCCCATTTCTCATGTCAGCCTGCAATATCCCCGTCGGACTCCCAGCAGCTCGCCTCCAGCGTACAGGCGAACCGCAGCTCCCGGGAAAGGCTGGCTGTGCGCACGCGTGTGCGTGCACGCGTGTGTGCCCACGCCGTTTCAGCTTGCGTGACAGCCTGCTTCCCTGGGATCCACAGCACTGCCATCTGTGAAGCTGCTCACCAAAAAGGGCATTTCTCATCTCCCAGACAGCTGGGCTATTTCAGAAAGGTGCCTGCCAATGCACGGGAAGGATGCTCTTAGCTGAGTAGGGCTATTTTTGCCCTACCTGGAGTATCCCTGTGCAGAACTGAGGTCACTCTCATGGGTTAGCTTGTTTTAAAAATAATCTGCCATAAACCAGCTCTACACATGCCATCGATGAGCCCGGTGGGTTGGCTCTGCTTTGGAGGGCCAGCTCCGGCTTCGAGAGCAAGCACACCTCTGGCAATGCTCGGGGGAACGGGGTGGGGATGCAGGTCTTGCAGAAACAGGGTCTTAAAATGATCACTGCTCTTGATTTCTGTCTTAAAATCAAAGCTGGACCAGCTGGGGGTCATTGGGTCCCTTAGTGTCCAACCTTTTGCAGTGTGTGCCCGGGGGGGATGCAGACCTCTGTAGAGGAGTCAGACTTAGAGGTTGTTATATGAGCTATGGGAACTTTGTTCTTCTCGGTTATTTTTTGCCAGGCCCTTAAAAAGAGGCTCCCAGAACTCCCCTTCATTGGGGCTGCACATCAGTAATTGAGAACTGCTCTTATAAAGGTCATTTCTTGAGGCCACCGCTCAATAACATTGATGAAATTCAGCACTGCTTGGTGTTCGCTATCAGGGGACTTTGGGGTTTCAGGGTCATCAAGCCAGCGCTACAGTCATGCAAACGCTTTAAAATTACATTTAAAGCCTCCTGATCTTTCTGTGTCTCTGTGTGCACTGACCCCTGCATGCACAGAACAAACTCACATCAATTGTCATCGCTCCGGCAGATGAAAATGGAAACCAACGTGCCAGGACCGGTGTCGGTGTTGTCGGATTAAGGGACTTATGTGAACGCCACCGTCCTTTCTGGCCTTAAAGGCCCACGAGGTGCAAAGCTCAAGCCTGTGCCTGAATGCTTCACAGGTTCCTCGAGCCTTTGAGAAGATCTAAAATGGGAAAGAAAGGAATTGTTGAGACACTGGAAAAGGAAAGAGGCTTTCTAAAATGCCGGCAACCCTTTAATCCATCGGCACAAAACACATCACATTTTTAGGGTTGGGGGGGAACAAAAAAGGGTACATCTCCTTTTCTGCAGGTGCTGAACATCTGCAGCTTCTAAAAGGGAAAAGAAGTGTTTTGGGCACAGAGGGCCTCAGCATGCCTGCAAGAAGGGCCAGTGTTCAGGCACGAACGGAGCCTGATTCATCCTCCTGTCCTCATTTAGCAGGAGCATTCACGGGCATTTAGATGAAGACTTCTAGGGACACGTTGTGGTCTCACTGAAGGCACGCTGGAGATGCGAGTAGGCTCGAGACTTGGTCCTTTAAAATCCCCCTGTCTCATCTCATCGAGAAAGCCCGATGATAGGGCAGCAGCCAAAAAAAAACCCCACCCCAGCCACCCCTGACATTTTCTTCCGTTGTCACATACTGTCGGATAAAATCTCAGCAGTCTCAGCTGTTTGCCAACGGTACTGCCGCTTACTGCAAACAAAGCAGGGGAAACAGTTGCAGCAAATGGAGTTTGCAAGGCATCTGCTGGGTTTAGGGATTGCAGAGAGACCCCTTTGTCACCACCAGGTACCCGCCGGGGAGGCGGGGAGGGATTCTGGCAGCTGCAGCATCTTCCTCCCTCGCTCGCTGGGCAAGGGGAGTATTTTCCATCAAGATATTCTGAGCAGGTTTCGCTGTCGCTGGGGAAAGCGAGGAGGAGGCAGCCAATCTGCAACCAGCGCAGGGCTTTGCCGGGGCGTGCCGTGCACCGGAGCTGGGGCTGAGGGAGGATACCCGGGCAGCGACCGCAGCCCAGGCTTCGATGGAGCAAGGGGTGGGGGGACGGAGCATGGAAACTTGCCCCAGATATGGCCCTTCCCTGCTGATGCGGGTGATGGATGCTCCCTTTTCCAGCAGCTGTGGGGTTCTTCTTGGAGGGATTGATGTCGAGGTGGAACATTGTCTTCAGAAAAATTAGGCACCTTTAGCCCTAAAGAGTGTAAAACGAGATCAAAATAACAGCTGGCTGTTTCCTTTGTCCCAACGGGCACCCGCTGTCTGAATTGTGAAGCTTCACCTGCGTCGGGCTGGATGCAGTGCACGGAGATGCTCCCATCTGTCTGTCTTTGGACCGGTCTGTTGGGAAAGAAGCCTGGGGACTTTTTTGTGGTTAGCCTCCTTGGGACTAAACCCTCTGGCTTATCCCTCTGGTCCTCTCAGTCTTCCTGCTTCAGGTTTTTCCATTTATTTTTTTCTTTTTTTCCCTATCAGGAGCCTTCCCCAGGTCTCCTAACACAGGTGTGTCTGGGTTTTCCTTATTTCTCTCATCTCAACCAAACAGGCTCAAACCCAGTCTCAAATGGCCGTGCCACGTACGCCTGTCCGTACCAGTGTAAATTATAACGACAGGGGAACAAGGAGGAAGATGAGTCCTGCAGACGCCCGCTTGCCATCACCCCTCTAGAGCCGAGCCAGGTCTGAGCATCCATTGCCGCAGGGGCTGCAGCGTGCACGGGAAGAGCCGTCACATGCACGGGAAAAGCAAAGGGTTTGAGGGTTGTCTCTTTTTAAAACAAATAATAATGAGAAACGGTTCTTCCTCTAATCTCTCATGTACAGGCATTGCAGGCATTACTTGTAACAACACGCGGCAAATAATGTTCAGACAGAAATGTGATGTTTGACTCGACAGGGTCCTTTTAAAACCCTTTTAATCTCAGGGGCCCTTTGATGTACCTGAAGAGAGCACCTCACTGACTTCGCTCCTGTCATCCTGGATTCATGTTAGGGTTTTGAGCCCAACACCACATCTTCTAGCTTTGAAAAAGTTGGGGTCAAACGCCAGCTTTTGACCACATGAGAACCAAAAACCTTAAAAACGTACATACAGCTGCAAACCTACAGCTCGGCACCTGTAACGTGAGGACCGAACCAGAGGTGACAAACCAGTTCATTAAGAAACACCCTCTTAGGATAAATCCTTGCGTTCACTCGAGCCACTTTTTTCTGCAGAAGCAGGTTTTTTCCGTACCGCCCCTCTCCGTTGCAGCTGGTATCAAGTGCCCGTTCCTCTTGCACAAGCACATTCGGCATCTCCTGGCCTCCCTTCCTCGAGTCACGGGAGATGCTGTAGTACGCGGGAGAAAGCAAAGTGAGTCCCTTATGTTGCTTTTGCTAAATGCTCCTTAACCGTTTCACAGCAGCCTGTTCCTGGCAATTATGTGACAATTCAGCACAAATGTCACGGAGCTGCTAAGTTTTCAGCACTTTCCGCAGTGCTGAGGCTGGAAAACAATGCATATGTATTTTTTGCTGATCCAAGTCCTTAGTAATTACACTTAATAGATCCCAGCGGGATTCCTAGGTAACCTGCACTATGGTTTCCATGGCAGAGAGGCAGAGCTTGTACCCCACGATAACAGATAATAATGGATTGTTAATGCTTAAATTAATTATGCTACAATTGTATTTGTAAACCAGCTGTCCCTTGTATTCCCAGTAAGGCTCTTGAGTTGCTACACAACAGTTAAAGGACCAAAACAAAGGCGGCGGCGGGGCAGAGATGGGGATGCTCGGCCGCAGCCACCAGCAGAGCTGCAGTGAGCCAAAACCCCCAGACTGGAAGAAACCTTCACTCGTTAGTTCTGCAGCTACGATGACTGTGATTACTCCTGGGCCATAACAAGGGTTTATTCCCATTTTAGTGTTTCCATGGGTTTGGGTCTATGTTCCAGCTCTCGAAACTTTGGAGGAAATCTTAAAAGTCCCTGGAGACCATCGCTGTTGCCACAGAAGGACCCTTTCGCCTAGCTGATACTGGGGTACGTTGCCCATCCTGGGCAGATGTTTTCCTCCTACGAAGGAGTCGAGGGATCTTGTTATAAAAAACCAAAATAAAAAATCCCAGCCCCAGAGCTACCTCATTTTCCTGATGAAATCTGCCATCAGCCAGTACGCTGGATGACCCTTTGGTGCACCAGAGCTTGATTTAATTTTTCCTTTCCCGGAGCCAGGCTGGTAACCGTTCCTGGGTGGAATTCATCTCACGTCACTTGGTCTACAGACAGCCTAGATGGTTAGCGCAGACTAGATGTCTAACGTTTAGACAGCTAAAATTGGGTGAGAGGACGCTGCCAACTGGCATCTGCTTCCCAGTAAAGCAGGTTCTGGACTTGCAGGCACTGTGCTGGGAGGCAGCCCGGCGTTTCGCAGCGGAGCCCCGTCTCCTGAAGGACAGGCTGGGTAGTTTAAACAAATCCCTGCAGTTCCTGACGGCTTGCTTTAGCACTGCTATTTCAGGGTTAAAGAGAGTGTTGGAGCTTTTTTTAAAAAAAAATTAAAAAAAAAAAAAAAAAAACAAACCACAAAGCAAAAAAAAAAAAGCTTTGCAGGCTGATTGCTGTCTTTGACACACAAACCCCAGGCTCAGAAAATCAGCTCAACCTCTGGCTTTCTGGCACCCTGGAGCCAGGCAAAGAAAACCTCGGGGTTTTCTTTGGGCTTCTCCAAGCCTCAAGGAGGCCAAAGACGAGACAAAGCACCGCCGAACTACTAACGCAACATGCAAAGGTGCAAATCAAGGGCTCTGTCTCTTCTCTCTAAAAGTGGGTGACTCACGTTAGAGGGCTGGCAGGTGGTGTGAAGAGCTGGAAAAGCTGGCAGTTCTAAAACGCTGGCGGTAGCTGCAGTAAAAGGGAGTTCACTGACCTGTTGCCAGGATGGGCTCGGCAAAACATCTCTTCCCAAGCACAAACCCCAAAGTGATTCATCTTCTGCCTGGGCACTAAGCAGGAATCACTTCTTAGAAACAGATGACACATATCCCAGGACATCCTTGCCATCAAAGGGGAGAAGGGCAAGCGTTTTCCTCTGAGCAGAGGTTAAGGCTCAGAGACCTTACAAGTTAGAAATAAGCCAGACATAAGCATTTAGAAGTGCAGCGGGATTCGTAATTGGAACTAAAACAGAAGCTTCAGAGTCGCAAAGCTGCTTATCCACCAGCTGCCACAGGCAGGACTCCAGCTGCTGCCGAGATGCGCCGGCATCTCACCGGGGGGGCAGCCGTACCGGCCATTGCTGTGTGGAAAGCCTTTGTTGGGGTTAGCATGGGGAAAAGGATGTTAAAAAGAGGGAACCGTAAAAAGGAAGCAGAATTTGTAGGTTGTCAGACAGTCGGATTTGAGCTGTTCAGTTTGCAGGGACCCCTCCCCTCCTGCGTCATCCCATTTCTGGGATGCTTTTGCTGGCAAATGTGGAAGACCCCACGGATGCGGTGGCAAAGCAAGGATTTTCTCCTGCCTCTGCATTGAACAGGGGGTGCAAGATGGAAATAGGTGCGGAGTGAACCGGGGAGCTGAGCAAAACATTTGTGCACGGGAATCCAGTTGCTGCTGATATAAGTGGGTAGGTTCGTGTTGCTTAGTTTGTTGACTCCCCCCATTTTTCTAGATGAGGGCACGACTTTGATGTACTGGTGTATAAAGGAAGGGCGTGCTCCCTCCCTGGACACCGTCCCATCAGCATCCTCTGAACGCAAGTACCAAAAGGTTGTGATTTCGGTCAGTCCAACAGGTCCATCCCAAAGTGTCCATGTTTGTGAAGGTAAAGCTCCAACACCAGGGCATTAAGAGGCAGCCAGTCCGGCTCTATCCTTTTTGTCAGGGAGAAGAAAGCAGCCTCCAGATTATCCCGGGCTCACCTCAGCTGGTATTACAACTTTGCCTCCTTCATGGTATTGAAACGATGTAGTAGTCTGAGCAGAGCAGAGGCAGGGGAAATCAAACGGCGAGCGGACCAAGGCTACGGCAAGTACGAGCGAGAGCAGTTCGGTCCTCCCCTGGCTGGGAGGAGGAGGGAACCGAATGCATTTTGTGTCTCTGTGGTGCCCTGCCAACAGAAACAATGACAGGGATAATCACTCGCAATCTGTTATTATATTAACACGAGCTCAAAAATCGTAAAACCCGATAATCTTTTGAAATGAAGCTAAACCCCCCCAAATGTAAATAACACACCACATCGCAGTGCTTGGCAGCGGCAAGGCCGGGGAGGGGGGAGAGGAGTGGCAGCGGGGGGGTTGGTTTCTGCCTTTGAAAGGCTTTGCGTGGTGCAGGCGGAGAGATTTGCTGGAAGCAGTCAGGCGTGGATACCTGGCTGCCAGGAGAGGCTCTCCGCAATCCCTCCATTTGGTTGGCTTCCTTTGACCCTGTTGCTAAGCTACAAATATGCCTTTCCAGCAAGCTCCAGCATCCTCCCTCCCACCCACTCCCAAATGCGAATTGAATCAGAAGAGAACCGATCTCTGGCCAGCAAGGAGCTTTTTTCCATATATTTTTTTCCAGCAGCTCTGCAGAGTGCTACAAGGATTTGCTTAGAAAGGGTGCCCACCCCTGCCCCCTGCCAACCCAACAGCCACAGGAGCTTTGTTCCGAGGACAGGAGCATAGAGAAAAGCATTTATACCATTCCAGGCGATTAAAGCTGGCACAGCTCCGTTGCAGCAAGAATAGACGAGGATACCAGCTACTCCGAGAAATAGCTACCACCTACCTGCACACACGCTTGCTCACCCTGATGCGAGCCACGTTAACACTTTAGGACAGAAAATGTTTTATGGCAGGGATGAAGGTGGCAGGGTGGATGTTTTTCTGACCGGTGTGCTGCAGAAAGATGCGTTGGAGGGTTGGCTGCAATCCCAACGCCGAGTGGTCGTTCCTGGGATGCTAATAGGGTCCAACAGCCACATCCCCCTCGGGGCCAACACAAGTTGTCCAGGCTGCCTTTGCGCTCAGTGGAAAGTCGTGGATGCTCCCGGGGAGCGCTTCAACCTACCCTCTGGTGGGTGTCTGACATGGCCCAGCTGCGATGCCGGGAGCTGCAATGGCTTCCTCATACTCTCCGGGAGCTTAATTTGGTCCTTACGAACCTCAGGAAAGGTTATTAGAGCTTTCCCAAAATGTGGCATTAACATAGATCACCAGGTGCTGGCCTGACTTTTGCCTTTACCAGGATACCTGTACAAGCAATCAGGTTTATTGGGAGATGTCCTTTGAAGACTCCTCCAAACCATCCCCAAACAACTCCATGATCCAGTGATAATTTTTTTTTTCCCCCTTTCCAGTGACCACCCCGGTAAGCAACTGATTTTAGTTATTCTTCTAAGGCCAGATTTCCTTTGCGCATGGCACAGGGGAGTCCATAAGCAACTGCTGTGTTAATCAGGTGTGCGGCCAGGTGTTTGCTTGGCAGATGCTGGGTCCGGATCTCACATTGGGACTTATATGGCATTTGTGAAAATGCAGGACAGTAAACAAGTCTGGCTCAAGAATTGCGGGTATCCGTGTCTATTGAGACAAATGGATGGAAGTAAGTGGTGAAGCGGCTCAGAAAAGCAGGAGTCCAGCAGCTTTGCTGTCACTCAGGCATAAGGGGACAGTGCTACCAGGGATGCTGCCGGCCCCAAGAATGCCTTGGGCTATGGGGTGGTGTGAGAAGGGAGCAAAGGGGCTCCCGGCAGAGCCCAGTTCATTTCAGTTGGTGAAACAGGAGAGGGATTTTGTCTGCCTTTGCAGAATCAGAGGGCTGCCTTGGGAGGATGTTGTGCTTAGATGAAAGGGTTAGCTCCATCACAGGGACGGAGGCAACAGAGCTGGGTTTAGTCCTTGCTTCTGCTGTTTGCTCGCCTCTAAGGGGGAAATCTTAATTCACACCTTCCTCACTAAGGCAGCAGCTGGCAAAACTTCAGCGAGGGTTACCGAACACTTTGGGATCATTTGCTGGAGGGTGTAAATCGGTGTAAATCGGCTGTTTGGGGTCTGCTCCTCTGCAGTAACCCCCCCCGCCCAGCGCAGATCCTGACCCCAGCTACAAGGCAACCTGAGAGAGACTTTCAACGCACCTTCTAACCCCTCTCCTTCTCTTTCTCTTCCAGGGCTCAGCTCCCATCTTGGTAGTCATGGTGATCTTACTAAATATTGGAGTCGCCATTTTGTTTATTAACTTTTTCATCTAATTCAAGACTGTCTTGTTTGCAAAAATAACAGTTACATGTATGAATGGGGGAAAAAAAAAAAACCCAACAACAAAAAGGGAAAAATCATAACTCGAACTGTCCTACGACAATTTCCAAGTCTTTTCACAGAAGAACAACAAACGATCGAGTCTCACTCACAGTTTGCCTTTTTTCCTGGGTAATGTTTTTTGGATTTTAGCCAAAATTCTTTGCTTGTATAACACTATGCTGTGTGGCATGGCAAAATGCTATCAACACTCTGCCCCCCCAACACTGGAAAGGATGAGAAGGAATCCCAACAAAATAAAACCTCATTTCCCTTCCCCTCACCCTCACAAATATATTCGTAACAACAGTAATGAACCCCAAAATGGAGACTAGATGAGGGGACCGTGGGGAGATTTTGTCTGAAGTATGTACGGGTCCTGGGATGCTCCA
Source organism: Cariama cristata (assembly GCF_000690535.1). Taxonomy (NCBI): domain Eukaryota; kingdom Metazoa; phylum Chordata; class Aves; order Cariamiformes; family Cariamidae; genus Cariama; species Cariama cristata. Next base: position 13,361 of record NW_009629279.1, on the reverse strand, counting down.
GGCTGAGTTTCCCAGGGAAATCCACAACAGCTTTAATGATAAAGTAAATGGGAAGGAAAAGCAAAATCAGGCTTTTCTTCCTTCTCCCTTTGTAAATGCAGAAACGTTGCTGTAAGAAGGAGGAGAGGAGCAGCATGAGGAAGGCATGAACCCTGTCTAGACGTGAAAGATGGGAGAAGGGCAACGGGCCCCATTTTATTATTTGTTTTTAAAACAAAGCAGCAATTGGTGTTTTGCTAAATTTCTTGGGGCAGGGGGGGAATAGTGAACACAAGGTGTGAGCAGCAGCCCCACCGCCCTCCTGCCTTCACTCCTCCTCCCCAGGCTGCTCCCCGCTCCATGCAAGGCTGGAAAACCACCCAGCGCTACTTTTAACTCACAGCCAATTTGTTCTGGGTAAAAATGTGTACCCGGATCCTCCCCAAAAACTTGCAGGCACCTTCAGCAACACGAATTGAGTAGCTGCTGGTCATCGTGCCATGCTCGCCATCAGGCGAGGAGCAGCGTTACTTGAGCATCCCACCCCAAACGCACGTGTGCACAGAGATGCCGGGGAGCTGACCGGTGAGGAGGGACTGGGGAGAGAGGGCTCAATTCTGATCCACTTAGGATAACAATAAAACAAAATAAAGCAAAATAAGATAAAACTGTTTTTCAAAGGCATCTGGGGAGGAGCACTGGAGCATGTCCCAGAGAGGAGGGAGAGGGTGGTGGGTTTGTCTTTTACATCTTGCTGTGGACTGTTTCAGACATCATGCTTGGGCTCTGAGCATGTAGTATTTTGCACTTTGTAATGCAGGATGTATATTCCAGCTTCCAACATGTCCCTGTAAAAAAAAAAAAAAAAAAAAGAAAAAAAAAAAAAAAAAAAAAAAAAAAAAAAAAAAAAAAAAAAAAAAAAAAAAAAAAAAAAAAAAAAAAAAAAAAAAAAAAAAACCTTAGTTTTTTGTTTTATCCCATCTTTGTAATATGCCTGCCTTGATTTTCTCCCCTCCCCTGTCCCCACCGATAATATGCATACTCATTAAAGATGCCGTATCCCTGTTCTGAGCTGTTATGGTCCCAATCACAAGAGTGTGGTCTCAGCTCAATTGCTTGGAAATGGCTGACGTCCCCTTGCTTTTCAAAAATGATTGTACTGTTTCCTCCCCTCCCCACGCCGTCTTTCCTCGCCGTGGAGATCGGCTTTGCCGGTGATCCACCACCACCGGGTACGGTTCAAATGGCTGGTTTGGGATTTGGTACGTCCAGGGACCAAATTCCACCCTCACTTCTACCCACTGCAGCTCCGTTCAACGGGAGAAGGGGTGCGAGTGTGGCAGGAACCCGCGGGGGGGGGGGAACCCCGGTAGAGA
>NW_009629279.1:0-11995 GCF_000690535.1 Cariama cristata | reverse complement strand
GGGGGAAGGAGGAAAAAAGTCCTCCTCGACATTTCACATACAGAGTTGTTGGGTACAGCCCTGACTTGTGGACTCAGCTTTGCTTTGCTTCTGTTCTAGCTGTTTCTCTGCTACCTTTTCAGCAGATTTCTTATTACACTGCACTGGATTGCTATATTTTTAACCAGAAATAAACTAAGGATTAGAGCATGTGCCAGTTAAATTCAATTCTTTTCCTTACATGGTCTTACTCCCTCCTGTCGCAGTTCTCCTTCCTCTTTCTCCTCCTTTCCCTTTTCAGGCAGAGGGCTACGGGTGGACAGGGTAAACGGTAACCGAAGGCAGCGAGACCCCAGTAAGGTTTTAATTTCATTTTCCACAGTAACTGCCCATCATCTTCATACCTTTTCCTTCTTTTTTTTTTTTTGTTTTGTTATTTAGTTTTTCCTTCTGGGTCCTTAGTCATCTTCTTTACTCTTGAATGGTTGCTGCATCCTTGAAATGAACCAAATAATGACATATTGTGATTGCAGCCCTAGGAACTCATCCACGTGTTTTGTAACTCTGGCTGCAACTATTTGTAAAGACTCTCGAGGACTTTTTTTGTACATTCAAGCGCATGACACAAAGGTCCCGCCAAGAGTAGGTTAAACAGTTACATGCAAACATAGTACGATATTTAGTTATATATAAAACAACACAAAAATGCCTCTCGTTATCAATCAAATAAAAGTACTAGTGATTTCATGACTAGCTTTTTCACACTGGTGACCAACTAGTTATTCCTGCTCTTACCCATGTAGCAGCAGTTATGTACAAACACAAACGCAACTCGGATTTTTCATCTCTTTGTTCCACAGGATAAAACCTCAGTCGAGCTGAGCTTTGTTCAGAATGAAAGATAGCCAAAGACTAATATTAATTGGTTCCCAAACCACGTGTTTAAAAATAATGATTCCTTTACTAATCACGGAGAGCTGAGCAATTTGTCTTAGTTCTGGGCTTTTCACATTTGCCCAAGGCCAGAAATATTCTTGAGAAGTAGCCCAGAGAGAGAGGTAATTCAGTTTATTTCCCTGTCTTATGAGCCCTGGATTCATACATATCTACCTAAGGCACATTAAAACATCTATCATCGTGGCATATAAATCTATATAAATTGTCCATACCTGCTGTTTTATGTCCACAGTGACAGATGCAGGCCAACAGTTGAAGGTTTACAGCATTATTTTTTTAGGCTGCAATGGTATTTTTATGTTCCTACAGTGGAACATGCAGCACCTGAAACACAAGGAGGGGTTGGGGCTGAAGGAACCAGCCCACCTCCTGCCTTTGCAGGAAAGCCATCGGGAAAAGGGCACCCATCCCTCCCCGGGGACACCCGGGTTCTCCGGCCAGCCCCTACCTGTGCAAGCGATGGGCTAGCTGGTTTGACACCACATCTTTGGGGAAGGCAAGAAGGAAGGAATACAAGAACCCTCCGCCTGCTCGTGCCACGTCAGCTTCTCACCAGCCCATCTGGCGTCTGGTTTGCTTGTACCCGAGACCCAGATTCTCCAAGCACACTGGGACTCTCCAGGGCCTGATCTTTCCGAGATACTGAGCTGCTGCAGCGTCTGTTTACCTTGTGCGGAGTTACGGAGTACTGCTGGGGAAAAAAAAAAAAAAATCCAGACTGCAACAGAAGGGGAGGGGCGAGAGGAGAAATAATGTCATATTGATGATGAAGGTCTTAATTGAAACCTAAAGATTAATTACATGTCCTGACAGGCTTTGGCAAGTGAAGGGAGGATGGAAAAGTAGGAATTATTTAAAACTGTCATAGGGTGAGGTTGGCTCCAGAGATTTGTGCCAAAGCAGAACAGAGCAGAGGCCGGACTGGATCTCCTGCCGGTGCTGCACAGCTTTGCTGCACGTGGGTAAATTGTTGGCAGAAGATGGGCCTTGCAGACCCTTGACGTGGTGGCAAGTTTTCCTGGTGTAGGCAAATTGCTCGACTCCTCGCACAGACCCTAAACGAACTGCATCAGTCGTGTTGTTGCCTATCCCTGATCCTCACAGCAAGGCTCCTTGACCAGCTCTGCACTGAGCCCAAGGCTTGAACCATTGCTGAAGACAACCCTGAGCACAGCAAGCACTAGATAACATGCCTTTGAATAACAGATCCACCGGGACTACGCTTCCCTCAGAGGCATTTCAAGCTCCCGAGTTCCTTTTATTGGTCTGTTTCAACTAATATTAACCCATGGGCACTTAGCTTCAGCACTACCACCAACCTGTTTTTCCAGGGTATGCGTAATCACCTAATTATCATGCCAAGCGACGGAGTTTCAACAGGCAATGAACCCCCATGGCTACTAAAATCAGTGCCCAAAGGGGCTGAATATGTAACTCGGATACATCGTGAGCTGTGTCGTTTCACTGGAGGCATCTCAGAGGTCATGCTCCATAACGTTAAAGGAAACTTCACTTTCTAGATGTTGAGAGATGCTGAGTGTTACCCAAAAGTTTTTGTTGGATAGATGGCTTAGAAATGCTGTGGCAGGTTGCACATTCCCCATCTGGAGATGTCAATGGAAGATAAACTTTAGGGAGACTCACATTCATGCACGGGTGTTATTCACTCAACTACAGTGCTATCTAGTAGACTCACAATCCTTATCATCTGCATGTTTCCTTTCAGCCCCAATTTGGGTACACTATTAACAGCATTGCTAGTCTAGCAAGGCTCAGGCTCTCTTACAGACTCACTTGTTTTAACACAGTAAGAACACCAACCAACATCCAACTTCTTACCTCCTTCGTAAAAGCAGCTTCTCCCACCCCAGCAGCAGCTGCATTTTGGTATCAGGCGTTTGGTTGTGTTGGAAGGGAGAGCTGCAAGAATTACTCCTGCAAGCAGCAGGAGCACTGCTCCCCAATCCCTTCAGTCTGGAGGATGTTTCAAAGCTTTTTTCTTGTTTGTCTGTAATGTTAAGTCACTGTGGGTTAGTGATGAAAGATGCTCTGCTGTTGAGCCAACCGCTGTTTCCCAGCAGAAGCTAAAGCATTTGACATGCTCCCGTTCCCACTCCCCCAGCCCTGGGAGACCTGCATTTGTGCAAACGTGTATATCTTTAGTTTTTCTGTCTTGCTGACAGACAGAGCGTGCTCAGGGCTGTTCAGCACTGGCTGGAGCCACCCATGGTATTGCTGGAGCAAGCAAGCAGTTCTGACAACACAAAACAGACAGTGAATGAACCCAGATTCTCTTCAAGACAGATGAGGAAGGATGAGATCAGCCCAGAGTGTGCAGAGCATGACAAGGCTGACAAACAAGGAATTTTCCAGCAGAAGAGTTTAGGACTGGTTTATCTCCACAAGCCACCACAGCAGGTAGGCAGCACTGCGAGGAGACCAGCAACTTGGCATGATTGAACTAAGCCTTCACTATTAGCAAAATCCCGTGAGCGGAGATGCTAGGAACGGTCTTTCCATCTACAAACAGCATTTATCTCTGAGTCAGCCCAATTACCCCGATTGCTCTCTGATAAACTCCACAGCAAGGTTCATTCGCTTCCATACTCGTCACACTGCAACACACACGCTGATGTGGGGGAGAAACAATCCCATGTGTTACAAGCTAAGCTTGAGTTAGAAAGTTAGTGGTTTCACGTCTATTGTGGCCTTTTGTGTGCAACCCCTAAAGTAAAAGGCACTTCAGCTGGCACTCTCCTTTATTTGCTTTTTCCCTTCCTAGCTGTGCATGTAAATGTAACAGAAAAATCCAATTTCACTGTGTTACAGTGCAATTACAGTTATGTGTGTGGCCCAAAGGAAAGGCATTACTGAATACATTTTCCTCAAGAAGTGAGCAAAAGCAAAGAAAGTTACTTTCAGCCTTGTCTTTTAGCTGAAAAAAACACCCCAACAGCTTGATTGTTTCCAGATACAATAATAAACTGAGGTCTCTTTCTCCTATGTAAATGTTTATACATTCATCCCTTTACAAGAAGATGGGCAAAAGCAATGGTCTGATGGATGCCAAAGGAATAATTGAATCTTATCTGGGCGTTCATACATTAAAAATGGTACATGCTGTTCTTTGTGCATGTCAGACAAGAATAACTACTGTTATGACAGACACTGCTGGAGTTTCTTGGTTCCTAGTTTTTCACCAAGTTCTAGCCCCAGGCCTTATCTTGGGTATCCTTTTAGGTAAGCCACTTCATCGATGTGTCTCTGCCTGCAAAATACTTACCTTCCTTTTTAAGGTACTTTTGGACCCAACACAAGAAAAATAATGAGACCGTTGATCCAGCAACCCTGAACAGGCTTCAGGGGACTTTCAGCCAATCCTCAGAGGAGCAAGGTACCATTACAGGTTGCTATCAAAGTATCACAGTTTGCATTTCTTAAGACCATGGCAGGGCCCATCACATTCTGACCTCCTCTACAGGCACTTAATGTAGTACTAATACTCAGTCAGCCCTGCTTAGGTGAGAAGTTTTACCTTTTCTCAGAGGTTTCACTTGCTCAACCAACACATGACAGCTTCCAAGGCTTCCACAGTTACACCAGCAAAAGATGGGTCAGGGTGTCCAGAGAGATCTTTGGCGGTCGCTGGCTGCAGGGCTCACAGGAACGCTGCATTTGTCTTGTTCATTCTGCTGAACGGTGCCTGCAGATGCACCAGAATTAATTTCCGTCTCAAGTCCGATGGCTGCAAATGCTCCAGTGAGAACGGACACTGTGTGGGTTTCAGTCCCCATGCAGGCTGTTCCAATTACAGTGCTTCGGCCTCGGAGCTGAAAACAGCCTCAATTTTCAGGACAGGACAGTTTGCCATGGCAGCATCATCTCATCAAACAACCTAAGGAGGGCCACCAGAGCCCCCTGAACCAAGCTGTATGACCACCCACAGCCTATGCTGCCTCATCTAAAAACCCAGCTCTGGGAAGAACTAAACCAAGCTGCATGCCTAGGTCAGGCCAACCGCACAGCAGGGCAGTGACAGCCCTGGGAAGCCAACATCTCCCCTGCAACCCACCCCCAAAGCCTCCTCTCCCTCAGCTTTGCGAGGCAGGCGGTGTGCTCCCCATGGGAGGCTGCACCAAGACACTGCTGCGCTGCTCGCAGGAACAGGACAGCTGGCCCATCCTGACTCACAGGTTCCTTGGAAGCGTCTCTCTTTCAGTCTATGCCTTCTCCAGTCCTTAGCTTGGCACAGAGCACAGCTAAGACGACGTTCCAGAGCCCTTGAGGGAAAGATGAAAAGGAAAAACCTCAGATTATCATTGCACACACTTCAGCTCATCTGATGGATCTAGTTCCCTCATCCAACAATCTCTCTATCGGAGAAGGCAAAGGGAGAATCTCTTCCGGTGGCTGCAGCAGCACCGTACAAAACTATCCTTCGTCTTTGCAACTGCTGCAACCTGGCTTCTGCTCAGGGAAAAAAATTCTTTCAAGGTGTGTATCTGTATTTGAAAATGCAAAAAATTATAAAGTACACCTGGCAAAAAGTGTGTTTCCCTGTCTGGTTGGGCCTTGGGAATGGAGTCCTGTGCACAGACGCTACGATTTTAAAACCACTATTTTTCAAACAAAAATAGGTAAATAAATATGTAATAAACCCCAAATCTGCAAATGCAACTCAGTGGCAGATTCCCCAAAACTTTGCACAGAAAGCCATGGATGTCATACACACAGAAAGGATCAGAAGTCAAAGAGATCAAGATATGGTAAAGTAACCCAAGCGACAGGACAACAGGGTAACTGATGCTGTGAGCCAAACCAGCACTACGGATTCTTTCCTAGGTTATCAATAAATTGCTTGTTTTGATCTCTCACCTGTTATTTTGCATGGAAGGTACCTCCCTATCCAACATGTTTTTATCTTGACAATTAAATCACATTGGCAGCCTGCTCTATTTAATCTTTGTTACACCCTAATTAGCCTTGCAGAACGTAGCACTGCTCTCCTGAGAGCTGGTTCCCTGGTGATGCCCCCGCCAAAACAATACCCATGGTACCCTGGATTTCTCTGCACAAGGACAGCCAGTGCCTTCTGGTGTCAACTCAAGTAATCACTTGTTTGCTGCAACAGACACACTTGGATCCCATCTGTTGTCCCTATGGAACACAGCACTGCTCTGCTGGAAAGAAAGCGATGCCTTGAGGAGAGGGGCTGAGTCAGGAAGCAGAGGTAAAAAAAAAAAAGAATCCTTTGAGAGCACCAGCCCGCTCCCTCCTGTCCTCAACACGCCATCAGGTCTCAAGGTAGGACATTTCACTGGTCGTAAAGAGTTCAGCTGTAGGACAACTGTTTTCTTGGCCAACATGTGAGAAACTTAATTGGGAGATTCCACAAGCGAAGGCAAAACCTGCTACAGCTAACATTAAAAAGGAAGAGACTTCTACTGTTACATGCATCAGAGGTTACAGTGGCTCTCATACAGATAAGGTATGAAAGGATTCCCAGGTTTCTCCAGGCAGCATAGCCACATCTCAGGGCTGCTGGTGCATCTCATGACCACTACCCGCATATTTCACAGCAGGAACAACGATCCCTCTTCCGCAGCCAGAGAAAAACAAGTAGAAAAGCTAGAACGGGATTAATTGAGAAAACCAAGTAAGTTTATTGTAGAAACCCTTGGAGACACATTCTGACCCCAGTCAGGGTAGGGAATTTGGGACCAGTGAACCATTGTGATGTCCAGTTTGTCTTGACAGACTCAAAAAAACCTTTTGAGCAAAAGTATGACAGTATTGTGTACACCAGCCACAGCAGAACAAGTACTTGGATGGCAATCCTGTTCCTCAGGACCCTCCCACTACCTTCAGGGGAATAACAGCATATCCAGAGCATTAATCAAGTAGACATATCAAGACTGGTCAGCCCAGCAGCACTCACAGAGTAGGCAAAAGCTGGAGTGCCAGGATGCCTTCCGGACACGCTGACTGCCTGGCACATCAGGTTGAGTTCAGTGGGGCTAACCACTGCTCCCAGCATGTTTCTTCACTCATGGAACAGCCTCCATAACATCTAGACTGAATCTTCGTAGAACGTCTTTGCCATGGCATGTGCCACTTTTACCACCTTCTTCTCCTTGGCATCCGGGCCCATGTTGCTGCGGGCTAGTTTAATCCAATACTGCTCCGTCCTGGATAGATAGTCTGCATGCTTCTCATCAGGCTGAACAGATGGGTGTTGCTCCTCTCCTAGTACACAATGGGAGGAAGACAGAAAGAGAGGTCACAAACAGCTAACGAAGGCAATCTGCTCTTCCACGCGTCAACCCGGCCAAGACTACTCTTCAGCTAATGTGTTTAAATGTAACAGACTAAAAACCTATCAGTAACCAATGAAATTCCTCTTCCACCCTGAAGAGCAGTGTACTATGAAAACTTCACTTTTGCTGGAAAACTCACCTGCGTGCCAGTGAGGCCTTCCAGGCTGGCAGTAGAACCAGCAGGTAGTGTACTAAACCCCACTTTATATTAGTACAAAGACAACATTCATCTTAATGATTACCTTCTTCATCCTCACTCTCCTCTTCTGAGCTCTCCTCTTCCTCTTCCCCTCCCTCTGCACCTTCCATATCATCATCCTCTTCATCCGACTCCGACTCCTCCAGCCATTCTTGTGCTTCTTTGATGAGAAAGAAAACAAAAGAAATAAGTAACAAGCTGTTTCCCACTCTTACAGCCAGAACTGTCATGGAGGATGCCAGGGCAAGGTCAGGCAGATGTGCTCCTTAAGAGCCCTGCTGTATCCATTGCCCTCACAGATCCACCCACTGTACAGGGCCTGGCTCTGATGGGGAGCAGTGGGAAGAGATGAAACAGTCAGGAAGAAGTGAACAGCACAGAACAGCTGTGGAAGAAAAGCTGGTTAGCGCTGATGCTGACAGGAGTCAACTCTCCTCCCTAGCACTTCACAGTTCTGTGATCATGAGCAAGACTCCTTCCTTTCTGCCCTTTGCCCATTACACACATGCAGACCGTAAGCTTCCAGGGCAGGGGCACCCTCTTTTAATGTCTCTACAGTGCCTAGCACACGACCTGGGATGAATCGCTTAGCCACTACTGTAGGAGATATGTTGCTCTAAGATAGACCCACAGTTTGTTTCAGTAACGAGCAGAAAAATCCATCAAATCAAATCCATCGTCACTGAGGTCTCTCAGGTAATGCTTTCTGCAACACTACTGAACACTCATGCAATGACCGTGTAGCCAGGAATTCAGGGAACTGACTTCTATGCTTGCCGCATCCCCTGAGCTAGACTTCCCAGCTTAGGAACAGCTCAGCAGGGTATTCAGAGCATGCAGCAAGCACACTACGTATTGAAGCTACAAAGAGACAACCCTAGCTAATGTCTACATGCTTTGCAGTATCTGAGACTCTCACTTCCCTGAGGAGGTGAGGACAGGCAAGAGCATACATCCCTGTTCCCTGCCAAGCATGGCACAGCAGGACTTCCCAGGCCAGAACTTGCCATCAGCAAACAAAGAGGTTCTGTTTACAGGTCTTGGTTTTCAAAGTAGACAGACCAGAGCTCACTCTCTACGGTGATCACAAAGCCCTGGCCAGACAAGTTTCTGCAGTGACGGTGACCATAAGACACTGCAAGCTTTTTCCTGTCCAGGAAAAAACACTACCCAAAGGCTCATCACCATCCCTTGAGGAAGCTCCACAGTTGGATTTTTTTCTTCCTAGCACAGTGTTGCTACACTAAAGGTAGAGAGAGAGATCCCACCATCAGAGCTTACTTGGATCCATCTCCACTAGCACCTTCCATTCTTCCATCTTGTGTAGGTCGATGCTGTAGAGGTCACTGAGGGTAAACTGGCGATCGCCCACCTCAAACATTCCTCCATACACATACAGAACCCCATGCTTCACCGCCAACATGGCATTCGAACGTGGGCATGGCTCCACTTGCTGGCCCAAGGCTCCAACTTCCTCCTCTTCCTCCGATTCGGACCTCTCCTCTTCTGCAGGTCCAGAGATCACCTGCTTGATTGTCATGACAGTCCCATCTTCTGCCACCACCTCTTTGACTATCTCCACTGGGCCTTGTGGAGATTGCTTCTCCATGTCCTTATCTCCGGCACCATCTGCCTCAGCTTGTCTGCCACGTCTGCGCTTCCTCTTCTCTGATTTTGGTCCCTGTTAACAGGCGCAAGGAACAGGAGGAGACTGCATGTGAATTGTGTGCACCTAATAGCATGTACAGCAGTTAACACAAATACTACGGATGCTGCTGGGAAGGAGGGGGGAGAATTCAATTATTTTTCACTACAATTATAAGTCTCAAGTGATAGGTGCAACCTCCCACTCAGCATGAACTTCCATCAGGCATAAAACAAGGAGCAATGAAACTCCTGGAGAACCCATGGCGTGGAGTTGCTTCCTCTATCAATGGCAGCATGCGCTGAAGAGACACAAACCAGCTCTTTTGCTCTCTATCTTGCAGGCACACACAAACACACACACACAGTCCACTAGTCTGTGACAGGAGCAAGAGAAAATAACCCACTATTTCATGAAATCAAAACAATTGCTGGGTGCTAAATTACAGTGCATTACCAGGAAGCACTCCAGGTCTTCGAAGTACTGCATGAAAGGGCTTGAAAACAGTCAGCTAGTAAGGCAGAAGCAAACATCTGAGTGCATGTTTGCCTGTTATGTGATTGACTTCTCCTTTTTAAGAACAAAGTTAGAAACAGTGGGGGTGGAAAGAAGGAAGTTCAACCAGGTCATTTGCACCTCACTTCCCCCTTGAGAGTGGTTCAAAGAAAATCAATGATCAGAGCTGAGGGCCACATTTCTGAAGCTCTTATGAGCCAAGGTTAATATTTCATCTCTTCTAGTAGCTCATCAACACTGGGGAAAACACTGAGGTTTTTTGATCCCAACGTAATGCAAGATCTTTTCATATTAGCTTTTACTGAACTATCTCACATCAGACTTACACATCTGACCTGAAGCTGCCCTCCAGTAAAACACCAGAACTATGTTTTCATACTGCTTTGTTTTGTTTTGCATTACCCAACAACAGGGCACATGCAGCCTGACTCCTGGAGGAGGGGGATTGCCTCCTGAACCACTCTCGCTTTGTGCCCAACCACCAGGGCTCACAGGCTTCCTCTCTCCCCAGAAGGGTGACAGCCGGCACCCCACTATGGAAGCAGGCCATGGACAGCACAAGGAGCTACGTGGCGGGGAAAGAGAGGGGCAGCATAAAGTTAGAGAATTCAGTTGTTCTGGTAGCAAAAACCTGCTAGAGTCACACATCCCCAGCTTCTTTTCTACAGCCTCTCCCCCTCTTCACAATCAGTGGGTCACAGATCAAAGCAGCAGCCAGACCTGGTGGCTCAGCTTCTGGAGCACTCAGTTATTAGAAACGGAGGCTTGCTCCACACTGTGAGAAAAGCTGAATGAGGCCCAAAAAGACACATGCAAGATGACCAAGGAGAATGAACTGAATATATCTGTGTTATTTTTAAAACAAAACCTTCAGCTGTCCAGGAAACCAGCGGTTTTTCCCCATGTCATAGAAATAAATATCGTTGAAGAAGTCCCCTTCAATGCTCTCTTCCTCCTCTTCATCATGCACACCTCCAAACAGAAGGGAGCGGTTATTGGGGCCAATTGCCGTGGAGAAGCCAGACCTGGGTGTGGGTTTCACTCCGGATGGGTTGAGGCGACTCCATGCCCACTTGTCTGGTAATGGATAAAAGCAAATATGAGCATCAGTAAAGCAGAATCCTGATTGTTTTCACATCTTCCAAGGCCCTTCAGCAAGTAACTCAACGACCCATCTTGGACATTCTCAGAACCGCACAGTGTGCCTTCAACAACAACGTTAATCAGAACCACCCGCATTTCCACTTCCATCGCGCAGCTAGTCCACACATCCCTTCTACCCTTTGAAAGCTGTTGTATCTCCAATAAAAGTAAATGTGGAGAGCTATCTTCATGGTGTGCTTTCTGGGGCAAGGAACCTCTTGAAAGGTGTATATACCTTTACAGGAGGGTGGAGTTCAAACAAGGACTGATCATATATAGCTTCTGAGTACCAAGGAAATGTACCTTGGTTATCCCATGGAGCCCACCCCTACATCAATTCTCTGCACAGGACGCTTCCATTACAGTACTTTTATTTGCCAACTTGCACCACTGCCTTCACCCCAAGAATAAGTACAGTTCAGTGCAAGGAGACCCACTTTAAAAAAAGGACTCAGCAGCAGGAGAAAGCTTATGCTCTAAACCCTCTGCTTCTGCTCCAATCCTTTCTACTCTGGATTTAGAGCAAATCCCCAAAATGCAGGCTGGGAGAAGCATATGGACTGGCTAGGCACTGCGCTTCCAAAGGAACCACAATTTCAACAAGATAAACTATAAAAATGACATAATGTAGGCAGGGTCTGGATTCCAGACATTATATGTTACCAACCCTCCCTAAATCCCGCTTTAAGACAGCCAGGTTTAAAGAAATCAATCACAATTTTAACATTTTAGAAATTCAGCTCAAAGAAGACTGTCCCATTCCCTGAGCCAAGGACAAAATACACTCTCTCCTAAGAAAAGAGATGGAATTCCTATTTCTGGGGACATTCACAGATAAAACAACCAACGAACCAAAACCCACTCTCGATAATATCGCTGCACTAGGCAATCTAATGAGATCACACCCCAATCTTCTCTCAAGAGTCCGTAAGTGAGACACCGCTACCAAAGAGAGTTTGTCAAAACAGGAATTTCCAGCATGGAGATGTATTGGGTTTGCATGGCAAGGTTTTGGTAGCCAGGTGGCTTCTGTAAGAAGCTGCTAGAAGCTTCCCCCATGTCCGATGGAGCCAATGCCAGCCGGCTCCAAGACGGCCCTGCTGCTAGCCAAGGCCCAGCCCATCAGTGACAGGGGTAGCTCCTCGGAGAGAAGAGAGTCAAGAAAGGGGGGGAAAAAACCTGCACAACTGCAGCCGGAGAGGAGTGAGACTCTGTGGTAGGAGCAGCCCTGCAGCCCCC
>NW_009629278.1:0-740 GCF_000690535.1 Cariama cristata | reverse complement strand
CTGCACTGACATTTCTGTCTGCCAGAGAAAAGGTAACAGATGGAAATGATCTTATGCTACATCTGAGTAAGTCACTCAAGATTTGATAGTCAGTGGAGATTCATCGCAGGTATTTAAAGCAGGTCTGGTGATTGAGGCCCTAGAAGTGCCTATGTTTCTTCTTGACTAGAAAGGGAAAGCTGAAAGGGGTAGGTGAAATGAAGCTATATATACAGTCAGGTGAGATGGATCCTACCACTGGGTATTACTATGACCTGAACTCATTCCAGAAAATAAGAGGGAAATTTCAGCTTCACACACATTACCCATGCACACACAGAAATCTAGGAGTCAAATTTAACCTCTTGTTCCTCTACTGAGCCTAGCATATTAAAATCCTAGTTTCAGTGAGAATTGCTGGGAGTTTGATCAAACTGGAGAGAAAATGCTGAAGGCAAAAGAGGGAAAAATACACCTTTCCATTTTTATTCTGCATTTCTTCTCAAGAAGAAATCCTAGTTGGAGTTAAGCCTTAGCACACTGTTAGTTTTGTAGAAGGCAAGGCAAAGCTTATATCTAAATTGGAGCTTATATGTAAACACTTTGAAGGAAAGACTTTGCTTTGGATTTATGTAAATTTAGGATTCAGAGTGCTTAGAAAGAGCATCACTTCCAGCAGAGCAGCTCTCGGGGAAGTAGTTTTCCATACAGGCTTACGTCAGAGACATAAAGAATTTTACAACTTTGAAATAAATACATGA
>NW_009629277.1:136971-210157 GCF_000690535.1 Cariama cristata | reverse complement strand
TCCATTCACCACCACTCCTTGGGCCCAGCAATCCAGGCAGTTTTTTACCGAGTGAAGAGTACACCTGTCTAAGCCATGAGCAGCCAGTTTCTCCAGGATGCTGTCAGAGACAGTGTCAAAGGCTTTACTGAAGTCCAGGTAAACAACATCCACAGCCTTTCCCTTGTCCACCAAGCAGGTCACCTTCTCATAGAAGGAGATCAAGTCAGTCAAGCAGGACCTGCCTGTCATAAGCCCATGCTGACTGGACCTGATCACCTGGTTGTCCTGTACATGTCGTGCGATGGCACTCAAGATGATCTGCTCCATAACCTTCCCTGGCACCAAGGTCAGGCTGACAGACCTGTTGTTCCCTGAATACTCCCTCTGCCCCTTCTTGTAGATGGGTGTCACATTTGCTAACTTCCAGTTGACTGGGACCTCCCCAGTTAGCCAGGACTGCTGATAAACGATGGAAAGTGGCTCAGTGAGCACTTCTGCCAGCTCCCTCAGTACCCTTGGGTGGATCCCATCTGGCCCCATAGACTTGTGTATGTCTAAGTGGTGTAGCAGGTCACTAACCATTTCCCCTTGGATTATGGGGGCTTCATTCTGCTCCCCATCCCCATCTTCCAGCTCAGGGGGCTGGGTACGTGAAGAACAATGGGTCTTAGGATTGAGATATGGGTTAGAGTTCTCAAGTTGTGCCAGGTGAGTTGCTGTGCAGTGATTTTTCTCCTTCAGGTAGTGTTTCAAATGCATAAGTGTATGGTGACTCATTCTTAAAAAACAAAACAAAAAACCCTTCTGTCATTCAGATTAATGCCAGACATTACTTGTATTGTGTCCTTGGTTACAGACCAGCTGTTTTGTCTTGCTCTGCCTACTATCATATGAATAAGCCCTGAATAAGCATTCCAAAATTGTGATGGTGAAGTAACCATGGTACTTGCTGGCGCAGGGAAGGGCTGGGAGAGAGCCAAGGGGAGTGGGGCTGAAGTTTTACATTTATGTGACTTGCTAAGGCCAACTGCCATGATTTTTTACCTTAAATTTGTTATAATTTTAATTGAAGCAGTTCTTTCAAATTGTACAGATGTTTGGCTGTAACTCTACCAGTCATTGAGAAAATATATTAAAAATAGAAATAATGTAACTTGTTGCAGTCATGATGGTTTCAGAGCATAAGTGAGACCAGATTTATCTCTTGCTGTAAAATATTGAAGGTAGTTGTTATGTGGACTCTGTAGCCGTTGGATAGCTGTCCGGTTTTAAAGATAACAGCAGGTGAGGTTTTCGTGCATAAAACAGGAAAGCAAACAAGCACAGAAAATAAAACCATTTCAAACGAAGCAAGTAGGCTGTGGAGAAGAAACATACACCAGGTGCTACTGTCTGGGGTTAACACTTTCTAAATTTTGCCTTAATAATCTGGAGGATAGCAAGTACAGTAATGAAGTTTGGAAATGGCATCCAATTTTTATGTGTCGAAACATAATGGAAGATTGTAGCCTCATACTATAAAGGGTTGTAATTACTTTGGTGACATTTGCTGGGGAGAAAGAAGAGGCAGACAGAACATGTACTGAAATCACTCTGAGAGGGAGGGAGTAAGGTCTAATACAAATAAAATACAAACAGCATAGGTGTGTTTCTTCTATTAACTTTGTAGCAGTTATAGCTACCTGCTAAAGCAAATGGAGAAGAAGAAAATGCAATGGAAAAAAAGTGGTTTTAAGTCTTAAACATAGTTTTGGAATCAGATGAGGAGGATGGAGATGACCACTAGTGTTGAGAAATGCAGACAGAAAGCTTTTCAGCTGCTTCAGTGGAACCAGAGGGGAAGATAGTTCAGTCTTTGGCACAGTGGGGCAAGAAAGAGCCCATAGAGAACTGGGTAGTGAAATCAGTGTTTGACCAAAGGAGGTGACTGAGGATGTGTGAAGGTTGTCCATCGTTACGTGTGAGGCAAGAAGTATTGCTCTTAACATTGCCTTCTGCTGAGCTAGAATTTGGGGAGACTCAGAAAAAGAAGTCCCAGTACCCTAAACAAGTACAGGAGAAAGTTCTGCGTGTGGGTTTTTAGCAGAAGTATTAAGACAAATGAAGTGCCATTCAGCAGCTGCAATCTGAGTTGGGAAAACCTGTCTCTATATGCTACATGAATCGTGCATTGTGCAGTAATGCAGATTATGTACATAATACAGTACTTTTTTTCGAAGTGTTTAGATGTGAGAAAATCTGCAGATGGCAGTGGATAGTGAGGTCCAGTAAGTAGTGATAGAAAAGGGATGTAGCTATTGGGTTGTTTTAAAATGGAAGTGGTGTGGAGTGTGTATCTGTTCTAAGCCTTCTTATTGTATAATGTGCTCATAATATGGAAAATCAGCTCTGTGAAAACACAAGGAGAGATTTTTTTTAAGATAAGAATGATGGTACAGAGTCATGCAAGGATAGGAAATTTTGCAGGAAATAGATTTTTTTTAAGGTGAAATTAATTTTTTATGGTTCTCCACTATGGAGTATGCTGCTTTTGAAGAAATAGCTGTGGAAAGACTGCAGGAGCACGTATTTGAATTCCACAAACCTTCCATTTAAAGAAATGCTGTTTTCTTCCTAGGATACAGAGTTTACTTCAGAGACTTCTGCTTCATTTCTGCTATTGTTTATTTTGCATCAAGACACAATGAAAGGCTGTTATGGCTTCAAATTTCCATGCATGTGTACAAACCACATCCTTTAAAATACATAAATAAGAAGCTTATGGGTTTTTTCTGATTAAATAGGCTCTAGACTGATAACCCTTATGGCAGAAATCTTTTGCTTATCCATAGATCGTATACAAGTATAAGCAGCAATATGAACTTGAGTTGCATGTGAACAGGATGAAGCTGGACACAATGCACAACTGTAGCATAAACAGATAATTATCAACACAATATGATACTGACTTAATCCAGCAAAAGTGCCAAATGAAGGATGCCATAAAAGTAGAGAAGGTTCATTAACAAGTATTTGGAGCTCAGTCGTCACTAGGTCACTTTCCTGACGTGTGTTTGTTCATGTCTCTGTTTGCAGTAAGCTTCCCTCTTAATGGACTTGTGGAGGGATGATCATACAATATAAACATCACTGTAGCCCTGTCTACATTAAATGGGACTGGATTTATGGCCCTCTCCTTTTAACAGGACACTTGTATATAGAGAAAAATGTTTCCATCGTTCTTGAACAAGAATTCATTTACTCAGGTGCTTACATAACACTAATCAATTTGTTATCTAAGAATCTAAACAGAAACCCTAGATAAAATGGAAAATAACAGAAGAAAACCTTTAAATAGTTCATATTTTTCTCTGTCCTTTTTTAATAAGCATTGCAAGTTTTCTTAATGAAGATTATTCTAATGTCAGATTGACAAAATATAGCAGCAGCTGTGCAAACTTCAAACTCATAGATCTGTAGTTCAGAGCATCCTAAACAGAGAAGCAGGAGCATCTCTGAGGCAGAGAGGCAAATTCAGTCATTAAGTTATACCAAGGCTGGTGGCAGAGGTGGGTATTTTCTGTTAGATATCTTTGACAGGTTGGTCAGGCCTCAGAGGAGACTCCTCTTCGATTGCTGCTAATTTACACTGGTTACGAGTTAACCATCTCATACTGTGTTATATTTTTGAATTACTATGCAAGCATTTGGTGACTGATCTCTGCAATGACCATGCCAGGTGCTCATAACAGAGGAAACTGAGTCATAAATAAGTAACTGGCCAGAGTAAATCTTTTGCAGCTGGGAGCAGGGCTGGAATCTCTTTACTGCCACTTATGTACCACTAAGCTTGATCTTGCTCAACCTTTACTGCCTCTGTTTCGGGCACTTAAGAAGTCTTTGTAACTCCTTTTAGTATGTAGTTCCTCAGCTGTGAAGGTACTCCTCCTTCCGTCTCCAATTTTCCATGTAGATGAGCTCACCCACTGAACTGGTTTTAACTGTGATCACTGACTTCTCTCCTGAATCTCTCTCCTTAGCATACCATAAACTTTTCTTCATTGGTGTTCACCATTAATAAAAGGTTAATGAAACTGAGACTGTGACTTGAGCTTTATGGTAAAACTCTCTCTCTGCTTCCTTGTTTCCAGTTTCTGTTGATACCATAACTGATTTTTCTAAGCCTCAGCTCTAGAAGTCACCTTGCATTCCTATGTCTCTCCTCTTTGCAGACATCAAAACTGTTCAAAGTTGCAAGTTCCCAACAAAGCGAGTACCTAGCACTTAAATTTTTAGACAATTAAAATGCTTGTCCAGCCTCTTATCTTCTGTATTGGTTAACATCTTCATTTCTAGTATTATCAACCCCCTTTTTTTTTTTCTCTTCCAAACATAGCCCAGAAAATAGAATTTTTACCTTGGTGAAACCTACTTAGTCACAGTGACATTATTGTTTTAATTTTTACATATTTTCTCAGTTCCGTAACTGGGAAATGGCCTTTTGCCTTGGTCTAATTGATAGTTGTGCACCTTCATGTTAATCAGATAGCAATTCTCAGAAATCAGGGCTATGTCTCCTGTTCTTTATTGTGAGCCACTTAAAGGTCAGGATAGGAGGGGTAAGATTAGTATAACAAAATCTGTTCTGGATATAAACAGAGAACTTCAGTCTGTGATGCTGTTGATCCAATGCCCTTTACAAACACTGTATTTACAGTTCACTAAAACAGCATAAAAATGGGAGAGAGAAAGAACCAGATACAACTTTCAGGCTCTGGTCTGAATTGTCTGAAGAATGCTCTGTTTGTAAGCTTAAGCCCCTTTGCAGAGAGGGAATGAACACAGATTCCCATCCTGTTTATACAGAGTCACTTTTCTGATTTTTATTGGATTTCAGTGTGAGTTTTCCTCTCAAAACACAGTGGAATTAACCTAGGGCAGATTCTCTCATCAATATCTGAAGTGTCATTGCTCCTAACATCAGAGTGGCAATGACCAAAGTTTTTTATCCTTGGAATGCCTTGGCAAATCCCCCGTCTTCTACCAGATTATTTTATTTATTTTTTTTTTTTGTAATTGAAAACAAGCGAACTAAAACGCCTAACTGAAATTTAAGTGTTTTTTATTCAGGTATGTTTTGCTAAGTCTGTCTTGGAATATAGTATACTTAAAGATTGGAGGCATTCTTAATAGTGAAAAAGATCAGAATATCATTATAAGGGAACTGGACAACCTTAAGTAGTGAAAATATAGTGGAATATAAGATTGATAATAGAAATAATCTGTAAAATAATATTGGGCATTACAAATGAGTTTCTGCTTTACATAAGGAGTATACAAGCTCAAAATGAAGCTAATACTGGAGTGGTTTAGTTTATCAAAGAAAAACTAATTCAGCAGTGTGATGGAATCATGAAAAGGGTCTGTGCTACCCTAGAATAGATCAGGCAAGGTATTAGCAAAGGAAAGAGAAAAGTGTTTGTACCATTGTGCAAAGGCACTGCAGACATCTCTGGAATACTGTATATGGCCTGGACATTTGTGTACAAGCTGCTTTCTTCTTCTTTCTTCTCTTTCTACTTACTTTCTTCCCAGATAAGGTCTGTGCTAGATAGAATGTATTTATTGACATAGCAACAAGTCTGAGCTGTCACTGGTAAAAAAAATAAACCTCCCATAAAGTTTTAAAACCAGACAAACTTTGACATATTGAATTCAGTGGGAAAAATGCATCACATTTTCTGTGAAAAGGTTGGAATCAGACATAGTCCCCATGTTCAGGCATTACAACTTCTACGATGCTCTAAACATATTAAGGGAGAATCATCTCACGAGTTTGTATATCTAGGATATTATACTTTGAACTTGAATTTTTGCTTGTTTTATGACTCTAATGTCATTGAACTGTTCTAGATTGACAGCACAGAGAGAATGACAGCCAGTGAGCGGCATTCAAAATCTGCTGTACAGAAAACCGTGTGTTTTCTTCAGTTCAGCCTTATCAGTATATCTACCCTGTGTAGGATCAATTAATCTAGAGGGTTTTGCTCTACGTAGACTTTTTGATCTTTGATCTCTGTAATTCCTGTTTATGGTATCAGTGCCCTTAGCTGTGATCTAAAAACAGCTGAAAAAGAAGAAACCCTCTTAACTCTTTAGAAACTGAATACAGACTACTGACCCACTTTAAGAAATAAAACAATTATGACATACCACTGCCTGAGATGGACTGCACCTTAGAGGGTTTTTTGGTGGTCTCCAATGTTGGTGACCTGTTGGGAGCTGCCTGGCCAACTTTATCATGTCTACCCATCATATTGTGTCAAGAAGATAATAAAATATGTAATTTTCGCAATATTACCTTCCTCTGGAGTGATTGTTGTAACTGTTGGAAAAATACGATGGGATTTTAGGGCATCGGCTCAAAGAGTAATGGAAAGGATGTGTCCAGGAGATGGTAATGTATTGTACCCACATTATGGAAACATTGGAAGATACTTGTGACTAAAAGGTAAAAGGCCATATAAATAGCTACCTGAGCCGTCCTGCTTCCAGTTCTCACATGTAGTACTTACACTGTACTTTGATTAGGGAGAGGTATGTCCTCTGGCTACCTATTAACAGAAAACAGTAAATTCCTCAACCATGTTGAAGTTCGGTGTTTCTGACAGACTTGTGATTGATGGATAACTTAAACTTTTCAGATACTGGTAGGAAGTGCTGCTCAGTTAATGAATGGCTTCTTCCTTGAGTATTCATATTGAGCAATACTAAATTCAAAATAACTAAGCAGGTCACTTGTCAATAAATTCCCCTGTCTCATCAAATAAAGTGACAGACCTAGGTTGCAACATAGGTGTTGAGGCACTACTGAGGTTGTGCGCATTTGATTTATCTTGGGTTTGCAAGACCCTTTCACATTTGCATCACGGTGATGGTTCATGGTCTCCCTTATCAGTCATTTCCTACAAGTGAGCCCAGAGTCTCTGGCAGAAGTTCTTGCATTAGTCCTGAGTGGACAGTCAATCTTGACTTTTTCTGCAATTTTACTTAATTTGGCTGTGTGGATGTCTGTGCAGTTCAGGGTGTTTACATGCTCCACAACACTGAACTGGAAGCGATGGAGTTTAAGCTGCAAAGACACCTGAGTTGGCCTTGTACAGAGCTGACAGTGGTCCAGGAGGTTTGGCTTGGAGTCTGAGCCAATAAAGCCTTGTCAGGCCTGAGCCAGCACTGCCATTTTACTCAGCAAATGGATGTTTCTGGTCCAAATTGTGTGTTTATTCTTCACTGTATGTCATTCAAGTTCTTTCTCTTATTGTCACTATTTATTTATCTGTTTAATAATAATACAAAACTCTGTATCCATAGTCATCTCAAGCTACAGATAGAAGGTCACCTAATCCTCCCTTAACTTGTGTTGATGTTTCCAGCTGGATGTGTTACATCTCATAGCAAAAACAAGAGGAAACTACTTTTTTTCTTCTTTTTTTCATATACATTTTGTCTTAGTTCTCACTTATGATCTTATAATGGCCATCTCAGTCTTCATTTGAAATAACTGAGCAGGCTGAAAAGAGAAAATAGAAGTGTAAATTAGCACGAAAAATTTCAAGGAGTTTCTTAGTCATCTAAATTAATTGGTATTAAATATAGGAAAAAAAGCCAAAGAACTTCCTGTAAGAAATGTAATAAAGATTGCCATTTGGGTGCCATTGCAGGAAAGAAGAGGTTGAGAGATTTTTTTCATCAATTTTTTTTTTTTTCATACAGTCATTCATTTTCTTTGCTACGGCTGCATCTTTGTCCTTTCAGCATAACAAAATAACTTCTCAAAAGTTCACACGTAGCCAAGATCCCTAATGCACATAGACCAATCTGAATTTCTTAAGTATAATCCCCATGCAAGAAAATATCTAAGAGCCATAAATGCTACTCCCAGTAATTTTGTGAAAAGAATTACCATTATGTCTGATCTTTGCTTCTGTTTCTTCTCCAACATAAAAAGGTTTATTAACCTGCTGATTGTTATTTGGGGCATGCTGTCATCCAAAATTTCAGATCTGATGGGTTATAAAGCAATGTTTCAGGTCCTAAAGGGCTATCCAGCCTTTAGTGCATCTATGCCATGCGCTGGAACAAGCATGTTTGCCTTTACCTGGTGGGGATTGGTGGAGATCCACTATCCACTAGAAATGTAAATGAAGTCTCCTGAAACATTTCATGTTTGTTAGGGAAAAGTTTTTCTAGGTCTCTGTTATTCAACAGTTCTACATTTAGCAACACAGATGATGTTTATAAGACCATTAAGCTTTCTTTGAACACATTGTCTTCCACTTCCTTGGTAAAATATCTCCCAATAATGTTCTTGCTAGAGAAAATCTGAGTCTCGTAGAAAGATTGAAATTAAATTTTAAATTAAATCTATCACCTTTTGTCAACACCCATAAAGCATGACAGTACTCCAAAAGCATACACATTGCATCCATATGTATTAGCTCACAGATCTGTTAGCTTTTTTTTTTTTCTTGTCCTTGTTATGTGATGCCCAGTGGACTCTAAAATGCACTCTACTGAGGCTTTAAGTCAGATAATATTGGTGTCTCTTGCATGTGAATTTAGCAGTGTTGTGTTAGCTTGTCTCGAGGGAGTTTAATTTTAGGAGCAGAACAAAATGAACACACAAAAAAAAGTTGGAAAGAGTTTTGTTTGTTTCAAGTCAAAAGCATTTTTCAGCCACTAGTGTGGGTGAAAAATATTTATGCTGTGGTCTAGGATTTGGTTGAGTCCCAATCTCTTTGGCCCAAGTCTAGGAATTTAGGATTTTGCCTTTACATCAAGGAAGTATGAAGGATGCTGTCGTTTTTACTGATGTCCAAAAACAATGAATGCAGGATGGGGAGAGCACACTGGTGATGCTCTTTTACAATGGATTAATTTTCTTTGAATTTATAATGTTGAGCTTTTTCATCATTTAGGAAGCCAAAAGAAGGAATGAGTATTGGCTAAATAAAGACTTGAGACACGTTAGAAACAAGCATCGGGGTTGAATTTGCAGCAGATACTTTTTTATCTGTAGAAGATAAATATGCTGCTAAAACTATCATAAAGAATGTTCATGGAGATCTGAAGAATAATAGAAGTAGTTTATCATGATGGCAATGCGTGTGGTAATTACCGACTTAAGAATGTATATTCCTTATGTTGTGCTGGTGAACTACACAGAGCTGATCTACTCCATGCAGTGATGAGGGCTGGATGCTGTTTGGATCCCTACCTCTGCAACCATGTGGGCAGGGGAGCCAGCGGCATCTCTGTCTGAGCGTGTGCTTCTGGCGAGGAGAGGGTGCGCAGCTGCTGGGCCCCAGCGCTGTCCTCCCCGCTGGTCCTGGCTCTTCCAGGCAAGTTGGGCAGGCAGGGTGGAAGCAACCGTGTATTCTGAGAGGAACCACTCTGGTCCTATTGTACTGGTACTCCCTTAGGAGTCCTTCCTGATTTGGGACGCGTGATCCCAGGGATGGAATATGGCAGTATTCCAATATGTGTCGTAAATAAGAATTGTGTCCTTCAGCCCTTTTCTTATTTCCAGAACCAAAGTCAAACAGAACAGTATGGAAGGCTCTGAAAAGCTACATAAACTTTATTTTCTGTTCTTCTCACTACCCGTGTGCTGTAAGTCGGATGAGTGACCACAAGCTGCCACATAGGAGAATTGCCCTGGGAGGCTGTGTTTATGCAACCCGACTACTTTATCCAGCCACAGCACCACCCCCAGATGCCTTTTCTTGGTGATGTTTCATTGTGGTAACCAGGACGTGCTGGCTGGCTGGCTGCTTTCCTGCTTAGTAAAAGCTACAAGCATTTTCTCCTGAATTACCCTTCACATTGGACAGTTACCAGGGCTTTGGGCCTCAAAAGTATTACAGCATAGGAAATCATCATGGCCAAGCTCTTGTGAAGTTTCCTGGCCCCTAGAGGACTCTCCACTGGGAAAATTAGGAGAGACTCGGAAACAGAAAAGACGACAAAATTCATTTTACAACATAAGGAATAAGGCATGTGGCAGGGAGACAGAAAGTTCTTCTGGGAAGAGGAATTTCACAGGGTCTGGTGTTACACGAACAGAAGGGAACCGACTGGCCCTGCGTACCCCATATTTCATGCTGGGGAACCTGCACCAGAAGTCCGGCTTAAGTGGAAGTATACTGGAGGCAGCCTGGTTTTGTGTGTTTCCCTGGCCAGGTTGCTGCAGTTCAGACGCAATTTGGATAAACCTCTGGGATTGCATTTTCTTTTCCAATTAAAACTTGAAGTCACCCAATGTTTGTCAGGGCAGTGCAGTTCCCTGCCGCTGAAGTTATTAAGTTAGGTACATCAGACAGGAAAAGACACTCTGGGTTAGAGGATTCAGGGGTCTGCTCGCAGTCTGGGAGAGGACAGCTAAGCAAAAGCAGCATTTTGTTAGATTTGGCCTATTTGCATTCAGGGCAGTTGATGCTCTGGAGCATATCAGGGCAGTTCACCTTGGAACATTTTGCTTTTGTTGTCTGTGATTGACACTCATTGGAGGTTTTGATGGTTTCCTTCTGAAACCTTCCTATAACTAAAGTTATGTTTGCTCAGTTCAAGGGTATTCAGAGCTCCTCGTTACAGTGCCTAAAGCTAAAACCATGTCCGAATGGCAGTATATACTACATGCTGAGCTCTCACTTGAAATCTAATGTTTGGCACACCACAAGGACTGGGACAATTGGCAAACTGGTCATCTGTTGCTAGCAACTGCCAGGATAGGCACAGTCAAAACACATGCCTTTGTTCTGGTTTTATGAGAGGGGAAGGAATTGACCCCACTGAATATTTGAGAAAACAGATAGCAGAGCTGTTGCTTATTGATCCTTCTGCTGTACCCTCTGGGTAGGGGATCGCAGGGCATCTCTGAAGCTGTGCTTACCTGGCAGAAAATTAATACAGTGAAGTTGCTACAGATGTCTATCTCTATGCCTGATTTTGGACTGAAGCAAAAGCATGCTACATGATTTTCATATAACTGCTCAATAAAAACAGTGGCAAAGTTAGGAAGAAAACTCATGAATCTTGATTCCTAGGTCCTGGCATTATGCACTATGAATAAGTCCTTTATATATATATTGCTCTTTAGAAGCAAGATCTGAAGCCAGCCAGGTATAGCAGGGCTTGAGATTTGGAGAGTGTCCTCTTTCCTGGACTTGTCCTGTGCCCTGTTTCTCCTCTATTCTTAAAAGATTCTTGGTTTTCATTTCTATCTCCTCCTTTTGTTTGTTTTCCTTCCATTTCTTTCCTTTGCAAGTATTGAATGTCTCCTCTGGGAGTAAGCCTAGCCACATGTGCGTGCAATGATGGTTTATTTTTATTGGAGTCATTGCCTGTGACTGTTATTCATTACTATAGGAAGAACTGCACTAACAAACTGCTCTGAGAGCTTTTTTTTTTCTGTTGTAAAAAGTCCTGGTTTGTCCATAGCCATTGAAAGTATCTACTGGCATAGTTAAGAAATTGAGAGTTTGGGACTCAGACACTGGTACTGCCTCCTGAGTGCCCTGTTGTGTCTGGTGTTGCAAAGCAGAATCTCAGCTTCTCTCAGCTTCCTTGCATGTTGTCTCTTTAGGTCAGCTTTTCAACCATCTGTCCACCTCTCTGCTACCTAAGCAACTCAGTTGGCCTCTGCTTGGGAAAGAATTTGTGGTTGCACAAAGCTAGTGCAGTCACTGACTACTGTTACAGCCTCCTATGAAATAAAGGGTACGGGCAGACCACCAAACAAGGCCCGCCTGGCATGAAATGGCTGATTCAGAAAAGGCAAGTCAAAAGCAGTATAAAATGCTTTTATCTCACTTGGACGTCTAGTCTTAACACTGGGTAAGTAATCAGCAGCTCTATTTCCTTACTTTTATTCTCAAGTTATCACACATTTTTGTGTCACCGTGGGCAAGACCACCATCTCCCATCTTTAAGGTCATGTAAGGAATTCCTGTTACTTCTGTAAGATGAATCTGTAGCATAAATAATAAAATTATTGGTAGTTAAATTAGGAGCATATGCTTAGTAGAAACGTCAGAGCTTAGAGATGTAAGCAGCCTAAATAATTTCACATAAGAAATACAGCAATGTAAAATCAATTCATATTAATTAACCACTTCTGAGATCAGAGTGGAGCACAGTGAGGAAGGGTGAGTTATCTGCCTAGGCTTACCCAAAAGAACATAGAACCTTACTGTAAAAGTTAATGCTAGGAAAAAATGAACAGGCAAGAAGTGATTTATCTGAAATTTGGCTAATATCGTGTAGGTTCATGATTTCTAGAGCTTTGTTTTAAATATTTCAGAATCTCTGCTTCCCACTAGCACTGACGCTTAAAATCAAAGGTAATCCGTCAGAATTTGGCTAATAAGTTTTGATCTCTTTGATATTAATTTACATTTGTTAATATAATTGTCATACTGATATTTCAGAATTTAGATTTCTTTGAATTCTTTATCCCATGCTGAATCCATCTTATGTTTTCCCTCAGTCTTCTGAAGGCTTTCCCTTCATTAGTTTTCTTACTCAAATCAGTGTCCACTGTTGCTGTTTCCCCTGCAAAACTGTCTTAAATGCATCTGCATTTCTCCCTGCCCCACTTTTTCTCAAGATGAGAGACAGGGACTTCTTGGCTTTGGAGTCGTAGCAATGTTTTTTAATATATGGAATTTGTATGCATTGCACTAAAAAAAAATAAACAGATGTGCCGCTACATTTTGGGGGATGAGAAAACAGCAGGATGGTCAGCTGCCTTTTGAGTCTGTTCATTTTGCTGTTGTTTCCAGATGTGTGCTAATGGACATTTTTAGAATGCTCACACAAACCCTACTTGCCTACTTTCCTGCACTAATTGGTTTGAATTTATGGAATGCCTCTCATAAAGTGTCTCTTGCTGCCATTGTTGCTTTTCTGTAAAGTAGTAGAAAGGAAACTCCTTCCTAAACAGTTTCCTCTGGACAGGATTTTCTTGTGGGGGAAGGAGAGATACAATCCATTTAAATTGCTCTATAAAGAGTTTTATTGAATTGTGGCCCATTAACCTGCCCTTAATGAAAGCCTTTTCAAACAACCGGACTTCAGGGAACAACATCTCTCAGGTGCTGTGCATGGCACAAATGAAATGATAGTTTCCAAAGAAATAATTTTAATCCAAATTGTGATTTTAGTTTATTTTTTTTCTTTACATGTACAAAAGGGGTGGGGACTCCACATCTACACCCAGTACTGGGGCACGTTTGTAGCTCATTGTTTGCTCTCTAGTGCTCGAGACCATTGTAAGCTTTCCTTGCATCAATCCACCAAGTTTGTTTTTACCAGGGAGAACATATGTGTGGAACCTAGATGATTAGGAAGGCTGAAGGATGACTGCATATATGTCTTTCCCCTCAACCTGTCCATTTTTCCTCTTTATTCCCAATTGTTGCACAGCCTGCCCAACCTGTAGCCTTTTCTGCTGACAACAAGCATACCGGTGCAGACAGTACTGCTGGGGTGGCTGAGCTTTCTTCTGCTTGAGAGGGGAAAATCTGTGCATAGAGAGCTTTTCCTTGCAACGGAATTTGGAGGAAGATACAAAGCAGGGGATAATAGTTTCCATAAGAAAACACGAGTCCCTGATAAAGTCAAACAAACTCTACAGTGATTTGCTTGTGAAGGCAATGTGATTTGATAACATCTTACTTGGATTTTTGAACTGATATCAGCTATACAATCTTTAGGAATGTATTTAATTTCTGAACTTCAATTTACGCAAATGCATAACGGGGTTATTTTTTCCCCACTCTTGTAAAGCCTTTTTAAAATCTACAGATTAAGTACCATATACAAGCAAAAAGTTGTTATCCCAAGAATCATTTGCGGTGAGAGATCAGTAAATTGTTTATAGGTGTATCCTGTGAGCTTAGTAAACGATTGTAGGATACCTAAACTACACTTTTTTCACCAGAACACTGCAAGAAGGAGCAGTTATCTCCCAAGGTAAATTGGAACCCGTTGTGAGACTCAAACCTCAGAGAGCTCCAAGGTCTAATGAGCACTAGTGTTTGGTGAGGCTTGGCAAAGAGCACAACCATTTTTTTCTCCTACCTTATAAAAAGCCATCCCATTGCCCTGAGGGATGCTTCAATGTGAAGAAGGAGCAGGGAACCACTGGTGTACTGCTATGTGAAGCCTTGATGCCATTGCGGCATTAGTGCCTGTTAGGGAATTCCTGGTTCTCTCCTCGGGCACCTTTCTGGTGGGCTGAAGGCAGCACGACCTGTGGGATTGGGAAAGGGAGCTGGCCCTGGGAACGGGGTTGCGGCTCCTGCTCAAAAGTAAATGATCTGGAGAATAAGGACAGACGCTTTCGTTTCTAGAATATATCAAATTCCTGCGCATAAGGCCCAAGGAGAACCAGAAGGGAGGGCAGAAAAAACAGTTATGAGGTCTGCTGGGATATCCGACGCAAAATCAACTTTGTTGTTTTCCTTACTGGCTTTTTCCTGGGCTCTGTTGCAGCTGAAAAAACAACCCTTCTAATCTACAATAAGAAGGGAAATTCTGGCATGAAGATTGTCCACTCAGACAATTTGGCACAATTAGGGGAAAGATTTGTGTAGCTTAGCACTGATTTTATTAGTACGTGAGTCTAACTGAACCTTGAGAGATAGTCCTTCCTTGTTGAATGACACTGTCAATGGTGTAGGTTTCCTTCTCAATTCGCAGCTATGCTCTTCCAAGCGAATGTCATGTAACTGAAGAGTTCCACCAACTATTAGCAACAATTGTTTACTGCAATAGGACAACAATATGAATTACCAAAAAATCCCAGCAAGCCAGCGTTATTTCAGTAAGGGCAGCAAGTGTAGTGAGAGCCAGACTCCTTTCACAGTTCTCATGTATTTGGTCAGCAGATCTGAATTCCAAAATATGTATTGGCTCTAAATGTGGTTTTGTTATTCATTCAGTCCTTAGTGCACGTATACATATTTTGTCAGTACAAAAGATGAGATAAGGTAAATCTAGCAGAAAAGGAAATCTAAGGAAAAACTCAGTGCAGAACAAAATAAAAAGAATAATCTGTTCACTGATAAGAAGAAGCTGACATACTTTAAAAGAGGCTTCAAATGGTTTCACTCGTGTTCCTCAGTCATTGCTAAGAACCATTTCCTTCTAATAGTCTCAGTAAAAAAATGAGAAAGAAACTGGGTATCTTTCCAATCTAAACAGAAATGTTAATACAGCTGATTTTCTCAAATATCTCATTGAAATATCTTAGTCCGTTACTTTTGTTAAAATCATTAGTCTTCCATTATGAAATCATATGTTTTTTACCATGTGAGAGCTCATAGCTCTGTCGAAATCATCTTATTATTTCACTGTTTGGTAGTTTATCATCCTGGCATTTTGATAACTAATTTGATATAAGACTCCGTCCCCTTCATCTTCTTTACTTTTTTTGGCAGTACACTGGCTTGATTTCTGGTTATCAGACTAATTCTGAAAGTCCATCCAATACATTTTCCAATTCATCACTTTCCTTGCTATTGACAGGGGATGTTGTCCGAATAATTAGTATTTTCTGCTGGGCTTCTGCAATCAATTTCTGTGATTCATCTCTTCCATAAAGCTTAGAAACAATAAACTCTATTAATAAAAATGCTTTCCCTAATTAAAAAACAAACTTTAATATACTATTTTTCTGCTGTCATCATCAATTCTCTCTAAACCTTTTGTTTCTCAACTGCTCTGCCTGTCTGCCATCTATCTTCCTTTATCTAATCTAATGGCATCTATCCAGTTTCTATTCATTTTTCATCAAGGTGATATATTTCCTCTTCTATAGTACCTTTGTGTTCTTAACGTGCCTCATGGAAGAAATAATTTTTCAGTTGTTTAATGTTTATTCTACATTGTTGTCAAATAATAAATAATGATTACAAACTTCCTGGCAGGGAAATGTGATGCTAGAAAGGAAAGAAAGGAAACTAAGATTTGACCATTTCATAAAGTTAGGGCTTTGCAAAACTTTAAAGAGCTTTGATTTTTACTTCTGTCATCCATCTCTATCATTCACACTTTAGTAGGACAGCAGTGTAAGAATAGCTGCATCTGGATTTTATATTTCATTCCAGAAGCTTATGGATAGCTCGTGGATAACATTCCAGAAGCATTGTGGATAGGATGAATTAGAAAGTCTCAGTACCATTTCATCATTTTTCTTTGTCTATTTTCTATTCATTTCACCATTAAAAAAAAATATTTTCTTACTCTAAACGCCTGCTAACTTCTTTAGACTATTATTTACCATTACTGTTTACTCATCTCAAAATGTATACTCCTTTTGGTGCAACTTCGACTGCACTGAAGCGTCAATAGGAAAAAAATTTCTGGGGAGGCCTGGATTTCATCTTTGATTCCTTGATTAAATAGTGCTTATCATAAAAGGTGTGTCTTTCACTTATCTGGTTAGGAAACAAAGCAATAAATTCCTTTACATACGTCAAGAACATTAGTGGAGTTGTATTTTCCTTTCCTTTTCTGAAGCAGAAAAGGAACCAACGAAATCTTTTATGTTTAACTGAAAATTTAGGTTCATAATCTTAAGTTTGGGAAAATAAGATTGTGGAAAGAGGTTTCTGTTTCAGCTTGTTAATAAAGAATTCTGATTCAGATCCAGGTTCAGATAATAAACCTTTCTGTACTCTCTCCAGTTTTTGGCTAGGACTGATTTAGAATTGGAACAAGACATATAGTTAAATACATGTGAGTTTTAGAAATGCCTGTTCTACCTGAGCTGTCTGCCTCTGAGTTGTCCTGCAAGACCCCTGGTGTTCTCCACATCCTCAGGTGGCTGCTTAGAATCTTAGGGAGAGGAGCAGATGCTCACTAGAAGACAGAGATGAGAACACTTTAAATTATAAATTCTGTATTTGAAAACCAGCAACTTTTTCTTGGTTTGTTGAACACAAAGATCCTTAGTTGCATATGGACCATCAAGGGGCATGGTTAGTCTGTATTATTCCAACTCTGTCAGTTCTATCAGCATAAAAGATGAGTTGGCAATGCTTTGATGTTTCTCAGGGTGCCCATAGGACTTGAAGAGACTTTATACGTCATGGAGTGCATCCCAGGCACTGCTTCATATCCCTTTCATAAATATTTTAATCTGAATCCTAAAAACAAAGAATTTTTTTTAGCCTTACCTCTTTGAGTTGAAGGTTTCTCCAGAATCTCACTTTACTGACGGTTATAAACTTTAAAATTTTCAGCCAAAATGTGTTTGTGGCTGCATGTTTGTTCTTGTGCCAGTGTTGTCAGTTTGAGAAGCTCTTCCCTTTCTTCTGGCTCCTTTCTCATTTCCCCTCAGTCCATTCACTTATACACATAGATAACAGTCAGTCTTCATTTTTGCTGGGTTCATTGAGCTAATATTTTCTAGTGGCCTCTCAGATGAGCATTCCAGTCTCCTCACCAGCATACAGCCTATCTCTTGCAGTTTGAGTTCATGAGTGCCCTGTACTGTATGTGGTATTCCAGATTAAAGCTTGCTGGTGGCTTGTATCCCTGGTTTCGCCAGGTGTATGTGGTAGTGTGCTGTACAATTGGATCTGCCGTTGTCCTGGCTACATCACCTTGTGGGTCAATGATCTCGTGAGGTACTAATATATCTGGGAAGTGTTTTCTTTTCAATAACTGACTGTTTCCCCTTTTGTCTTACAGCTTCTGTTGTTATCTGTGTTTTCTTCATTATCAGTTTCATTTAGCAATGTTAAAAGCGTTACAGAGATCCAAATAGATGAGGTCCAATTTATTTCAGATTTCTAAAAATTCAAAGGAGGATGTCAGGTATGTCTGCCATGACATCTATGTTTTGTTTTTATCCCATTTTCCAAGTCTTTAGTTATTCTTCCCTTCAAAATTTTTTCTAAAGCCCTGCATGATACTGAAATCAGATTACAGGCCTCAACTCATCAGTTTACATGGTTTTTTTCTCTTCCCTTTGAGGACTATGTTTTCTGCCTCTCAGTTATATTACATCATCTTCAGTTTCATAGATGTATGACAAATACTAGCTATCAGACCTAAATTCACATGCTGATTCTTACAGTGTTTCTTTATAGAGGTTATCTGTTTTCTACAGAATGCACCTTAAGCTCCTGGCGTTTTCTTTCCACTCAGTTGTTATTTCTGTATCTATATGATATAGATAATTCCCATTATCTGCCTTGTCCTCTTTTTCAGCATAGTCCTGCTTGTTGAAAACTGATTATTTCTTCAACTATATCTAGAATATATTTAATCACTATCCTAATGTCATTTAGTTATAACTCCAATTTTTCTTTCTTTCTTGATATTGTTAATAATCTTTCCAGGGTCAACCTTACCTTGATTTTTGGTAATCCTTGATTTATACTTCCACTTCTTGGCCTCCAAAATATCATTTTCTTTTTTTATATGTATTTCCTTCTGTGTTTTATAAGTTCTTTATACATTAGAACCTACTCTGTGTTGGCTATTCCAACCAGAGGATGGTTTGCAATGACATTTTACGGTCTTTTCTCTTTGCTTGAAACACAAATCTAAATACGTATTTACTTTTTTAAAAAATTTATGTTAATGTAGAGTTTGGTGTTATAAAAAAGACTTCTGTGTACTCGTATCTGGTTGTGAAATATGCAATCATACTTTAAAGGTTATTTTTCTAAGTAAGCAAACACTCAAAATAAAGCCATACCTTTGAATATTCTGAGCTGTTCGCATTTCACTGAGAAGGAAGCTAATTCTCAGCCTCAGATGTATCTGCAGCAGCAGCCTTTCGGAGGGGCCCTGTGATGTGCTGCTGAAAGGATGTGATTTATTATATTTTTTCATTGCTATACTTAGTTATACACATATTGTAACTGCATAAAAATGCAATAACAGAATGTACATAGGGTTATTGGAATGTCTATCCACTTGCACGTACAACTGTGCCTGGTGCACATGCATATATAGGTTAGTATTTATGTGCATAGGACTGCACAGAATGCCAAAAATTTGACGTTAGACATCAGATTCATAACTGTTTCACTTTGGACCTTTCCGATTAAACATCCAGCTGTTGTGGGAGACTCTGTAGCTGGGCGTTTGCACAGTTTTTCCACCCCATCCTCTCCCTCACGTTCTGAGAGCGGAGGGAGTGCGCGAAGCACCAGGAGGCACTCTGCCTTCCTCCTGGCAGAGTCCCCCTCCTGCCGCGTCGCGTCCTGTTGGTGGGAAGTGCTGGCTCTGGGGATAACGACGGGCAGGGGAATTTGGGTTTTGTCAAGGTGCGTCATGGACATGGGGTATGACATGCCCCTCCTTTCTCCAGAATTTCATTCCAGAGAGAACAGTAATTAACGTGGAAGAGGGGAAAGTGCTACCACAGCAGTTTTCCCATTTGGAGTAGTTCACAACGGTTGTATCGCATCCTGAGGTGGTTTTGCCAGCTTCATATGACTGAAAGGAAAACGTTGACATTTGGACTGGTCTGACGTTCTCCAGCTGTATTTGTGGTCTTTATGTGTCTGCCTTTATTTTTTACTGTCTGAAGAAGAAGGGAGGCTATGTTTGGTTTAAATTCTGAAAACCATAAAAATATTGGTTAGCTGTAGGTGATAATAGTTATGTTTGAAGAACCAGATATGAGGATTTTGTTTCTTCAGCCTGTATCAGAATCAGATGAGAAAGAGTTGCGAGACATCTAAGCATGGTCCTCTCTGCAGACTGAATACAAATGCAAATGAAACCTACCTGCCATACAGACACCCTTAGCATTTAAAGCGCTATAGGAAAGTCACACGAGCCTTGATTCTGCAGCAGAATGTGCTGCCAAACCCTCTGGTTACCTAAGGACACTGCAGAGCTCAAACTTCTGGTGCTTGATGCTGTTAATCTTACACTTAGGAATACATGTCCCAGTCCTGTATGTCTATGAAGTGATTCAATACTGTCTGACTTTTCAGTGAAATGTGAGCAGTTTTGGTGAGCATGAACTTCCTCATTTTTCTGTAGTCTCTCTTGGCTTTTATGAAACCTGCTCACTTTTTTGCACCACCGACCGAAATTCATATGCAGTGACTCTTACAAGTGCTTGAATGTTTGGCAGAATTAGGCCGTGACCTTTGGAAGTAATGGGGTGGGTTTTTTACTCCGTTTGAAATCCACAGGATCTGTTGTGCCCCACACCTCTAAAAATAAGATTGTTACTGTCTGTAGTTCTGCAAAATCTGTATTGGGATGTATCTGCCTGTCTTGGGCTGAGAGGGTGTAGTATCTGACAGGGCTTTGGAAATGTCGGCACTGAGGTGCGTGGTGGTTCCACAGGACACTGCTAGGCAGGCCTCACGGCCCGGCTGCGTGAAGTCCGCGCGCTGAAGGAAAGGCCGTCGGCGGGCCTGCTCCGTGTCCTCAGCAGTCACCGCTCGGGCTCGGCGACATTCCTCTGCTTGGAGGATCAGCACGGGCTGAGGGGGGAACCGCCTGCCCAAACCATGTCCTCAGGGGCTGAGAAGGTAGGAAGGCTCTTCCAGGGTGCACAGCCACTGTCGGGAGGGATGGTTTCCAGTTCCCGGCCTTTTTTAGCTGTTGAAGAGGTGAGCGGAGAAACGTGTTTCAGCTTTGTTCGGGAACTCTGTGCCGGAGGCAGAGCAGGGGCGCGCTCTCTGCTTCGGCCGCTGCTGTCAGTGTCTTCTGCAGGGCCCACTTGGGGACTATTAGATCACTCTTTGTGCTGATCACACTCTGGGCAGAACTTATTAAATTTGTCATTAGAGTGTCACTTTCATGTAGGTGACAGAATGCGGGTTATTTTGAGGCAAGCTATGAGGAAGCAGTCCTCGGCAATGAGCAAAAATCAAACAGCCAAGCAATAAAGCCTGGCGCATTTGTGTGTTTGCCACTGCGGGTCCCATGTCCCCTACCCTGCGAACAAGCCCATTTCTTTGTCTCCAGAGCTCTGCTGCAGCTCATCTTCCACAGAGCATGGTTCCTCCGTACTGCAGCCAGAGAGCTTGGGATATTTCTGGCCTGACCATGGAGGGCCAGCACACCCGAATGCCAAGCTAAATTCAATTGCACTATACACCCTGAGGGAATTCCAGTTCATATTTTGATACTCCAAGGACAAGATCCTTGAATAAAGCTTGACTCGGTCATTACCTCCTTTGTAAAAGAGGACATCCAGATATGCAATGGGATGTTACCATCCTCAGTGTTGTCACCCATGGGTGGACCAGGCTGCTTTCAGGGGATGGAGAAAGACAATGGGTGGAGTTCTTGGACAAGCTGAGGGGCTGCATCTGAGAAGTAGCTAAGGGTGATGAAAATTGCGTTACACAGTGGCAGCTGCAGTTCTGCTCAAAATTGTCTCTATCTAAGTGCAACTGCCTGAACCAGCAGACATGATTAAGCTTAACAGGATGCCAATAAGACAAGCAAAACTTCCTGCTTTCATGACGGTGCTTTAAGGACCTGTGAATCCTTTTAAAATTGCAGCATGATCTATACATGCATATGAGAAGACCTCAACTACTTAGAAGTGACAGGGCTAAATCAATAACTATTTTGTTATTTCTGCAGTATGCTTTACTACTTCTGGAAATTAAATCCAGTGAGATTATTCTACGGATTTGAGCTCTGATCAGTATGTTATAAAGATGTGTACTTATATATTACTTGTTTGTTTGCAGCTCCTGGTTGCTAAATCCCCTGTTGCTCCATTCTCCGCTTTTTTCTACACCATTGAGGAATCAGGCTTGGTTCTTCAAGGTAAGACCAGAGCATTGATTGTTTTGCCTTTTCACTTAGTATTTTAAGCAGACTGAATATAGATAACAGCAACCATGTTGAAAATTATGCTGTTTATATGTAATTAAAAACCCACACATTTAAACAGTCTGGTTGACAAGGGCAGCCTTCTGCTGCATTTGCTGTTTTGTTGGATTATACCAAATCAGTTGTTGCATATTCCCATGAATCTAAGAATGGGCCCTGAAATTATTCATCAAGGCTCCCCGTTTCCCTTCAAGGTAAAGTAGAACAATTCTGGCAACATAGCTCCTATGGGATAGGTTTCTCCAGGAGAAATATGCCCATCTATCATTAATAACCTGCTCTAATAAATGGTTCTTCTTTAGCAAATGACTTGACATCGATAAAATACAGGAAATTAATATCTGTTCTCTATTTTTATGATCATTTTAATAGTAATGCCCCATGGTCTTAAATAATTCTCAGAATCTCTAGGATATGAGGTAGTGTACTGAAAAGCTGAATATTACTACCACGATGGCAGGGAACTAGGGTTCCTTGTGGCCGTGTCCTAAATCATGTACTTTCAGACCACAGAAAAAAAGGGAAGTTCAGCTCTTCCCTTCTTTTCCCCATCTATCACAATAAATCTTCCTTTAAGGTCCCTACTTTTTGACAGACATTCATAGATGAATTTTGTTGAGTTGCTGTCTGTTGATAAGCAGCCTGGCTGCTGATTGCTGCATCAGTTTAGCAGACTAAATAAAACTAGGCAATGCCTGTCACTTTTTGTTCAGAGGATACACTCTGATATGGCATTAGGAAAAGTGAGTATCACTGTTTCTCAGGTTGCAGTGATTGAGAGTCACTGATCCCATAAAGCACTACGAACATTTTAAGGTATGGGAACAGTTCTCTTCCTGTTTCCATTTCTCACCTTCAAACAGGCTGTACCAGACCAACAGCATATTTACATTTACTAGTGACTAAATATGCTTACATCTCTGGTGATACATAATGTAGGAAAATGAAAAAAACAAAGATGTTTTATGGTGCATTTTTGCCTCCATTTGATACATCTACATAATGATAATGTGGGGGTCCATCCTTTGGATACTATACCCAGTGTATTCTTAGATGGCATTTTGGGAATTTGATCTGCTTTGTTTGGTACCAGTAATTTTAAAAAGGCTACGGGAACTGGAAACAATTTTTATTAGTTTAAATTGAGGTGGCTTGCAAGAGTTGGTCTAGGCATGTTTTGGTTCAATATAGGGCAGAAGACAAGCTACTTTTCTATCTGTAGTATCTTCTGAGTTGCAGAGATGTTTCTGGTCATTATAAAAAAAGGCGAACAATTTCCTGCTTGGTCCTCAGGCACTAATGTAGTGAAACTTTGGGAAAGAAAGACTTTCCATTTCAGAAATGGGAACCATTTGTTCAGAGAGGATCTTTCATTTGTTTCAGTTCTTTTCTGTGAGCCAGGGATAGAGCTTTCCAAGGCCTGAACCCTACTTTTAAAGAACAAATGGGCCTGGTAACACATAATGGTGATGGAGCAGGACTCTCTGATAGAAGGATAGCATTGTATCAGGAGTATGGCAATTGCTCTTTTCCCCCTATCCATATGTTTCTGGGGTGCACATTTAAAACATCATTCACCATTTTTCTAAAAACAGGTGAGATATACTTGTTTGGATTTCTCTAAGTAAATGCTGTCTTAATATCAGGCATTCTTTGTACATTTTGGAAGGTAGCTTGAAGCTCTTCTTTGTGTGAACATTTTCTTACTTTCTGACTACACCATTATGTTTCCATTTTAGATATTTTTCTCCAAGATGGGTAGTAAGGAAGGGCATGGTTCCCCTGATAATATTCCCCAGACTGTTTTACAGAGACTTGTAAACCCTTACACGCGAGCAATCTCACAGAGTTGTACAAAGTAAATACTGCGTGTTCTCATCCGACATTTCAATGATCATTATTTCTATGGAAAGAGGAAGTGCGCAAATCACCTGGAAACGGCTGTTTCAGATAAGATGCAGAAAGTGGCACCGGGCTGCCTTATGCAAGAGAGACTAGAGTTTTTGTGAGTTGTAGCTGGTGCTTCTTTTCAAAGGGAAGCTGGACACACGGTAAGGTGTCAGTAAGGCAACTGG
Source organism: Cariama cristata (assembly GCF_000690535.1). Classification (NCBI taxonomy): domain Eukaryota; kingdom Metazoa; phylum Chordata; class Aves; order Cariamiformes; family Cariamidae; genus Cariama; species Cariama cristata. The sequence continues at coordinate 186,224 of NW_009629277.1, read as the reverse complement.
CCACGGGTGAGCCACGTCTCTGCATTGCTGCTTGAGGGACATCGTATAGTGCTAATAAGTGGAATCTGTCCCGCAGCCTGATTGCAAAGGCAGCTTTCCCATTCAGGCTTTGTTGTTTAATTCAGTTGGTGTCAGGAGGTGAGCACATTCAGGGTGGCTGATGGGAACAAGTGGATGGGTGTGGGAACTGGTGAGAAGCAGCAGCTGGCTGAAGTACTCAGGAATCTTTCTTTTTACTCAGGGGGTCCCATCCCAGGACCATTAACCAATAGGCCATAAACAAATTGATATCGGAAAATGTGGCTGGAAACTCCTTGATTAGCGAGGGTGAATGGAGAATGAAAGACAAAGTGAAAGTGTGATTTAACAGTTCCACAAGCAATTTCCATTGCCACCTCTGAGGGATTAGGATGTGTGGAATAGGCTAAAAATGAGGAGGCGCTCCACCCCCCACCCCCCCCCTTTTGTTCTATGGGCCAGAGGATAATAAAACGGCAGGAGAGGCAGTGCGGCTAGTTAGGGATTTCACAGGCTGCTATTTGATGCAGTTTAAGGAGCCCTTCTGCTATTGTTGCAGTTAAAATGGGAAGCGGAACTGTTCTCCATTCGCAAAAATCTCCAGCGTTTTCAGGAAGAGGGCTGAGAGCAAAAGGCTATTAAGATGGTAATGCTGCCCCATTTGGAGGAGTGTATCAAAATCCTCTTTGTCAATGTAAATCGCTGCTCTGTTTCCCTGGTATCTTTGCAGCTCATGGCCTCAGTGCAATGTTTGGAGGAGACCCTAGTGAAGGCAGAACTGCTTCTCTTTTATTGTCAGAGGAGAGCTCCAGGCTGCCCAAGGGTGCCACGGAGAAAACTTCTTTGCTTTTATAAACTTGCAGTGTTCAAGGATGAAAAGAATCCATTTATTCGCTCATTCTTTTATTTCCACTTGCAGACTAGAGAAATGAAATTTGATGATTGGAAAGCAAGATTGGCCAGTCAGAGATTTAGCAAGGAAAGTCAGCCTTCAGTCTCCTTCTTTCATTGCTTCAGTATGCTCTGTGCTGTGGAGGGGGTGGAATGCAAACCAAAAAAAGCCTCGGTTGCCTTTACATTGCAATACAGTGTCATGTAATGTACTGCCATGCTGTATACTGTGACTCTGTGATGAACCTGAATTGTGAATGCAAAATACAGTCTGACAGCAGATCTCTATTTTGGGAAGATCTTAAATAGAGAGGCAGAAGCCTGGATCTAAGCACCACAAAATATCGCAAATTTTACTGTCTGCTTGTGCGTTCTGTTTCAGGACTTGCTGTTGCTTCCCTAATTCAATATACTAGTTGAAGTGAATGAAGTGATACTGTTAAAAAGAAGAATAACAGTAAAAAAGCTCTAGATTGACTTGACTAAGTGTGCAAGTCACAAGATTATTTTTCTCATTGGCAGTGATACAGTTTCTGTTTTGGATTGGAAATTATTAGCTGGTGATTCTGTTCCTGGTCTATCAGTCAGAACAGATTCTGGACTGTTCTTGCCTACTTGCAGTTTCATTGAAGCTGGATGTAGCACACACTGTGTTAGGTCAGCTGAACTAGAAGATGCCATTTAACCATGCACACACATATGCAGAAAGAAGATAGGCTGAATAAGCTGATGTCAGTTTTAAGCTGTATTCTGTGGGCGATCATCCAAGTCTAGCTTTAGAAGCAGCAGCACTCTGGGGCATAAATACAAGCTAGCAACAGAACCTAGCTATTAGCAACTGATAGCTCAGCTGTTTGTGGAAGTAAGTCTCATTCCATCTCACCTAAGTAAATGCCCTCTGTTACCAAGAGGATGGTGCTGCAAAAGAAGACAGGGAACATGGTGGCTGGTTGCCAACTGGAGAGTCTATTGGGACTTCTTGCTGAATGCTTTAACCAAGTGATTAATGTTGCTCTTCACTGAAAGAGCTCAGAAGCACTGGAAACATAAGGCAAATAATACTAGTGAGGTAGGACTTGCTTTTGAGTAATGATTTATTTCCAGTTTCATAGGGTTTAAAGATGGGTGGAATCAGCAGTTCATGCAAACTGACCTCCCATATATCATACATATTTCCTCCAGATACCTGATAAGTTACGTTACACTGAATCATGTCTTCTAGAAGGGCATTCACTTTTATTTGAAGACATCAACAAATGTGAGTTCCTGTTTTGCCTCAGCAGTGTTTCCAAGTTTTAGCCACCTTGCTGATAAATACTTGTTCTGTACTTCAGATTAGCATTTGTCTGCCTTCAGCTTTTGGCCTCAGTTCTTGTCATGACCTTCAGTGCTAAATAAAGCACTGTTGCCATTAAATGGTTGCTGTTTTGCATGAGTGTACTTGACATTAAGATTTATCCTGCTATGTTTTATTCTTTCTTTTGAAAGAAAGTTATAACATTCTTCAAGTTTAACCTCAACACTTTTGTGTCTCATGCTGACTGGCTCCCGTCACTACCCAAAGAAAGGACAGAGTACCTTGCTAAAGGAAAGAGTTTGATTTTTGTGCCAGCAGGACTAGATGATTAGTTAGCTGATTAATCCACTCCCTTTTAAACCTGCCCTCTTTTCCGCTGCATGCATGTCTTTGTGTGCACAACTCTGCTCACCTTGCCTGTAACATCTTATTGAGGCAGGTAACTTCTGATGAGTAGAAACAAAAGAGATGTGGCACTCGGAAAAGAGTGTGTTAGATTTTAAGTTTCACAGTACTAAGAGAGGAAAAGATCTAGGAACAGCTAAATCTAAGGAAACCCTGGTACATTACATTTCATTTGTAACTAAACTAATGAAAGAGGCTCATTTTAATCTCAAAATAGCATAGGGTCTGGGTTTGTAGTGCAGCATGGCAAACCATCTCCAAAGTGCTATAACTAATTTACGTGGCTGAAGCAAGTGAAAAGTGCCTCATTTTATTCTGTAAAGAAATGAGTAGTGAGGTAGAAAGGAAATTCTGAAAGAAAGGACAGCATTATTTGTATTGTATAGTGTGAGTTTGAACAGTGAGAGACAATTATTTACTGCATCAAAAGCTTTTATTCAATTGAAGAACTGTAACTATAAAGTGACCTTTGTCTGGAGCAACATGGATATAATCTGTAAAATGAAGCAGGGTTGTACTTGATGTATGAATGGATGGAATACAGATTAATGGGAATAAAGTTGTGCATTGCTATTGAAATGGTAACAGATTTGCGGTGCCACTGGTGATTTCCGGCCCTATTGGAGGGATAAAGATGAACTGATCATTGTTAGGATCTCTGTGGGGTGGAACCGTTTTTGCTGTATTCCCCACGGGACACTGAAAGCCTCATGCTATTTCTAACAGGTTTGTAATAATGAGAGCAAAAAAGCATGGTTGGTTTGTAGACTAGGTCTATCCTGACAGTGAGGAAGGTGAAAAAAATAAGACTCCTATCATCCCAATGCCAGCAAAATCACCCATACAGATGTAGCTGACATCAATGAAAATGTCCTTTTGTTCAGCCAGTTCATGGCATTTTGGGGAATGGGTTACTAAACCTGACCCAGGAACAGCATTTGCTTGGATGAGGGCATCCTCACTAGGTAGCTTTGTGGGAATTGCTCTACTGCGCTGCAGCAGCGTTGGCAAAGCTTTACTGGAGTAGCTGAACTCCATGGCTGTCAAACGGAGTCCAGAGGAACAAAGCACAGATGCAAAACCAACTAAAAATGGTAATGAAGAGAGATGGAGGGAAATATTTTCATTGTGAAGGAAGACTAGAGGCATCTTGAGTTTAGATCCAGTAGAAACAAGATAAACTCTGTCATTTCAATAAAATTAAATGTTTTCTGTCTGCAAACGTGATCTTTCTAGTGGCATAGTAGACAGACAGATCGATAAAGTTTCTGGCCATACTTTTTGCTCTGGGCTTAATTTGTGGGAGGATAATATGCTGGATAAATCCAGTTTAGCACAAAGTATTGAATTACCTGCTTATTTCTGAATGTGTATGTAGAGACATTGAAGGTACAGTACTGCTTTCTTGCACTGAAAGCCAAACATGTCCCTAAGTGCTTTGCTAGATTGCAGCTGAAGTGCCAGCATTTAATTTTTCTTAAGTTTTACTAAGTGTAATATGAAAAAAACTTCATGCAAGCAGTGTGCCAAATCTGTTCTCATTTACACAAGTGTGAATCAAAATGAATTTTTTTGAATCCAGTGTTGTTAAAACAATAAACTGAAGAGTTTAAGTCTGTATTTGCAAAGACATTCCCCTCTTTTCAAGGCCCATGTAGGCTTCCTGGGACAAAATGGTCTCAATTCAGAAAAATCTTCTCCTTACTAGTCTGTCTGTAATGAATTCCTGATCAAAGTGGGCTGCTCCTCTGTGTTTTCAGCACAGTGCTAAAGCAAATGGCCTTTTTTCCAAAAGGCCTTTAACATAAGGAGTGAAGTTATCTGTTGATTAGAAGTTATCTGTGATTTGTGACAGTATATTGTTCTGGGAACTGAACGTTGCTGTAGGAGACCAAGACTCTACTACTAATTGCCTGGATTTAATGTAGAAGATGTTACGTCTTTCAGGCTACAGATTTGTAGAATAAGGGTAAATGTACCTAAAAAGGCCGTAATGTTCTTAAGCGAACACATTCATGACTAGGAAGCCAAAAAACTGTCTGTCCAAAACTATGTTTTTCAGCCAGAGTAAAGTCATATGCTTTTGTGTGCAGCTTGTGAAAGTAAAAGGCAGTTAAGTCTCAATGTGATTTATTGTTTTCTCACATAGGCACAACGAGGTTTCTTTTGCTATCCTCAAAGATTATGTCTATTCTACCTTCACCACTAGCATGTTTGGTGAAGCCATCACTACTGTCATTTTATCTTCTAAAATGATAGTTAACAATAGATGACTATGACACAAATGACTTAACCTTGGTAGTACACACAACTTTTCTTTAGCTGTAGGACTTTATGTATTCTCCATGTGAAAATCTTGTAAAATCTCTGAGCTTACAGCCTGGTTGTCAAAGAGAAATGCTGGACACTTTATTGTTCCCTGTGCTGGGGAAGGGGAGAGTGGTGCAGAGAACCAACAGGTAGCTACAGTCTAAGCCTGGGAGTCTCCGGAGTGCAGTCCTGTGTAGATAGGCACGTTTGAATAGCACTTCATCTAAACTAGAAAACTTTGCCTGAGGAGGGGGGCTTATTAGCACAGGGATAACACTTTGCAAGTAGGGTTCCCGCTGCTTTGGCCCCAGTGCTGTTTTTCTTTGAAACTTTCTCTGTGTTTCCAGAATTAACACACCTAGAACAACCTCAGGTATATCTGCATCTAATGTGTAGACTTGCCCTGTCTTTAAAACTGCACTAACCACAAATTTACATGATCTTATCATATAAACTTAAATCTGTCTTGATAAGATGGAACAGGAATATATAGCACTTTCACAGAAACAGACACAGAAGTGATAAGCCCTCCCAACAAACAGGTTTTTACTTCAAAAGGTTTTTCTCATTAGTCATTCCCTAAAATTAATAACATTGGGCTGTTACTGTAAAGATTTTCTGTAATATTCATTTGAACTTTTAACATAGTGATCATGATTCTTGTAGTGCTTCTCCTCATTGTTCATGTTGTAATTAAACCAGAATCTGGTCCTTTGTCATTCTGTTCTGTGAAGACCCCTGAAAAATTTGCAAGATTAAATTTCAGGGCTGGATTGAGTTAACCAAGGGTTACAGAGATGAGAAAGGCAACAAATTTAGTCAGCAGTTTGTTAGAGCATGGTGCATCAGCCCCGGCTGTTCCTTGGTTTGCCACGTGGATAACTCTAGAGGGTCTGCCTTAGGGCTCGACTGCAGTGAGGCAGCACACGTACGACTGCATGGGTGAAGAGGAAGCACAGGCAGATGATGCTACAATTAACAGTTCAACAAGAGATGTCATTACTGAAAAGATTTTACTTTATTGTCCACTGGATCTCATTTTCATTTAAACTTCTAGCTTTTCCATTACAGAAACAATTTCCCATATAGTCCACTGCCCTCTGAAGATATGCTCTCTAGAAGCAGCAGCAGAGATGAGAAGAGTGATGTTTCTTGAAAATGAGGGACTATTAGAGTGCTATCAAGCAGTTTGCAATAGGGTGACTTCTCAGATTGCTGTGTGCTGTTGTGGAGATCTCAGCTGGGATGTGCCTTACTACTGTGTGACCAGGCTTAGATTAAGCATGCTGATGTCCTGAGTTGTGAACACCAAGCATTGCACTCGTGAAGATGTTCTGAGTGAGTTTAGGGATGAGGATTCTTTTGGTTAGTAGCATATAGAAAACATCACATTCCTCCTTCAGCCTGTGTGTGTTTGATGAAGGACTTCAGTCTTGAGGCATGTCATGTGGGAACTGCACGCTACACCTTTTAATTTCTTCATGTCGGATTTGTGTTGCAAGTGAATTACCCAGAACAAGGGCAGCCAGGCACATACATTGCAGCTGTGAGTTTGTAGACTGTATCCTGTCTGCCGTGGCCATTCACTGAAGTTCACAGAGGAGCAGAACATCCTGTTTGCTTAGTTTTCTTTTGTCTGCCCCGTACCAGCACAGGGAGAATATTCCTATATATCTTTTCTTTTCTGCTCTGAAATCGGATCACAGTACTCATGATTGTGCTCAATAGCTGGAAATGCTGAGGATATCCGATTGCTGAGGTCTCTTATTTTAAACACCACATGCCAGGAAAAGTATGTGGGATCCCACCAGCTTAGCACTGGAGGGTGCAGGATGCATCAACAGGAAAACCAAACAAAACATGAAGTGAAATTCATTTGAAAAGGGAAGGGGCTCATATACCACCCATCAGCAGTCTTTAAACTTCGTATCCACACAATAGGCCTTTTATTTTCCTTAACTTCTTCTCAATATGCAAACTATCTTAAATTGATTTTTAGAGCTGCAGCTGTCACTAAGTCAGTGGGAGCTGTAGGTGCTTGTTACCTTTGAAAATCAAGCCAATGTATTCTAATGTGGTAGCAAAAGCCAAAACCGCTAAATTAGGGTGGTTAAAGCATAACTGATGGTTCTGTAATGTGATCCCAGCCACCTTCATATTTGATACAGAGGCAAGGCCTCAGGCTGTGCTCACCAGAGCTGAAAGGTATGTTGTTTCTTCTTTGCCTTTCAGCCCTCCTTCCCCTACAACTTTGTGGCCTTCTTTCATCACAACAGTCCTTCCAGTGTGTCTGTTGCAGACAGATCTCTGCAGAAAAAGAGCCTTGGCTGAGGAAGAAGCTATCTGCCCCCCTTTGCTCCCCTTCCCAGTCACCACCATAACAACTGCGTCCGCTGACACCGGTTTCCAGTGTAGCTTCTTGCCTATGCCTGGGTTGATGGTTCAGAGAGGACTGCACAGTTGTCATTAAATTTGTTCACCTGTCCTTCCCATAGTGTGAAAAGTGAGTGATAATTTAGTAACTTGTCCAAAACAATTACTTGTCCAAGAAGAGTAAAAGTCTGCAGGAATTCTCAAGTGATAAGTCTATGGTAAATTGGGTTTGCCACCTGTCTGTTACGGATCAGAGGGTATGGATTTTGTTGAATGACTAAAGGCCTTTCTGTCCATAAAGTAGGAGACGTGACAGGGAGGGGTCTGCTGCTGAGGTTGATTTCAGGAAGTGTGATCAGATGTCTGGATGTTTTCAAATAAAGTATATTCCAAGCCTAAATTGTGTTCCTCATGTGCACTTCCTTCAATAGTTGCCAAGGATTAAGTTGTTTTGGCTTGCTTTGTTTTTGGGTTTGTTTTTTTTTTTTCCCCCCCTAATGCTCAGAATCAGTAGCTTAACTGCTTCAGAGAAAGCTAGTTTAAATGGCCTTCTGTTATTGCTTGCCTGTTAGTCTGGCAGTTTTCTCAGTTTATTGGTTCTGTGTCTTTTTTTTTTCATAGTGCCACATATTGTTGGTAAAATAAGGAGACTTGAAAACAGAGGAAGTAGAGGTAATGTTGATCTTGAATCCCCAGCAATTGAAAGGACCATTCGTGGTTTCCTTCAAAACAAAAACCAAGTGGTAAGATTATGCTAACCAGGGCTGAGTGCCCAGGAGAGCATCCTAACGAAGCATCCACTGTTATTGTTCAACTCGGTGTTTGTTCTTCATGTGAACAAAAGGAAGGAAGAACTCTGCTATCAGGCTAGAGAGGAAGGAGTCTTTGTTGCCCTTGGCTACCCTAACTTTAAATGTGAGGAAGCACAGGGTACTGCAGCATAACCTTTCTGCAGTATTAGATGGGGAAAATTGATAGTTCAGGAGGTTAAGGGCGGACACTCTGTTTATCTAAAGACTAGGCTTCCCTTGCATGACAGCCCCAAATCAGGTTATGTCAGTGCTAGTATTTCTTTAGGTCATATGATGTTTTAAAACCCTGGTTTTATACCCTGGTTCCTCTGCTTGGCTGTTTCTCTGCCGTTTGATTCCTCCTCTGCATTGTTGCTCACCATCAGGAACAGTGAGAGATGCCATTTCCTTATCAAGTGTGACAGGCACTGGGTGTCCTGAGTGTAAAGTTCAGTCATGTTGCTGAAGCATCAGGAATGTATCTGCTGGAGACTGAGTCAGGCTTACTGTACTTCTCTGCTCCTGCTCCACCCAGAGAGTTGTCTGCTGAAGGGGCAGAATCCCTGCATCCCTCTCCCCGTCCGTCAAGTCATGAGGCTGACGCACTGTCAGATTAATGACAAAGTCTGCCATGCTTAGAGCCGTTGTTTCAGATTTTCAGATGACTCAGGCAATGATTGTGCCATCAGCTAAGCTCAGGTTATGAATTAAAGATGCTCCTTGCAATCATGAAAGTTTGCTTAGCCTGCCTGTGCGTTAGTCTTACTCTGGCTTTGTCTAGTTCATATACCACCTCTTACGTATCAAGGGACACCGGAGAACAGATTTACACCCTATTAGAGGCAATGCTGTGTTGCTGGGGTGTTTGAAAAAAGTGGGTGCATATTTTGATTCTGATATAAAGAGTTCATTCCTTGTATATGATGCTTTGAAATTTCTGGACACAAAATGGAAGCAGCCCACAAATACTTATCAGCTTTGTCTTGACATTCAAGGTACACTCCTGCATTGATTTCTTGTTAATTCATAGGTTACTGTCATGCTTGATGTTCAAAATGACACTTTCACACGTTTATGACAGAGTCCATTTCCATAATTCCAGAACCTAATTGCACTCGCAACTTTATTCTGCTGGTTAGCTCAGATAAGGGATTTGCTTTCTCCAGTAAGAAAGACACAAGTTTCAGAAGACTGCTTGAAAACTTTTTACAATACAGTGGCTTCATAGATTATATGCTTTGTGAAGCTTTGTGAAGAATGCTCTACTGACATTACTGTAGACAGAGCAAGAACTTTAATTAGAGAAAATAGCCTTGTTTTGTTTTATGCAAGTGTTCTGAGGGCATGTTGATTTGACAGAGTGAAAGCATTTGATAAGAATACAAAGAGAATGGTGAGAATCCCATGAGAGGGTCAAGTGTAAGGAATGTTCTTCAAGACGTGATAGTATGTCCGCTATATACAAAACTGATGAAGGCAGGAGAATTAGGGCCAAGGTGAAATTAGATATGCTTCTTGTGGTTCTGAAGGTGATGAGCTTGTGTGTAAAACCATGCTGGATACAGGAAGAAATAAAACAAATACTCTGTATTATGTTATTGATATTGTGGCTCAGTAAAACACAGAAGTTCAACACAGAAAATGGCAAAAAAACTCTGAATGTCCTGGAAAATAAAATTAAGAAATAGAACGAACTACGCACCAAAGTAGCCTTCTGGAAACAGATTGATCTTTACTTCATATAGTAGATGTGAAAGTGCAGTAAAATGCTGAAAACCCAGATGGAGCAGTGGGGGAATGACTCTGCCCATGCTTATGTTTTTTATATTACTAGCATCTTAAAGTGTGGTGGTTCTTTGAAGAAAAAAATCCAAGATTATGTTTAGCACATCTTTGTCAAGCCACAGCAAGTATACTCAGTTTACAAATACAAATGTTTTGGATTTGTTTTGTTTTCCAAATTGCTAACCCTAGAAATTATTAGTTTCCTAAAAGCTAAGAGGAAAGCTTTTAGCTTCTCACATATCATCATGAGTGGCTTTAATGGAATAAATTGTGTCTTCCATGCCAGCTCAAGCAGTTGTCTTCAGTTATGCCAGTCATGGAGGTTAACATATGCAGTTACAGTTCTTGTACTTGGGTGTTAAAATAAAACTAGAGACAGAAGAAATACTGTCTACTTCGGTTTTTTAGTGGCCCGTTTGCTGAACAGAACTAGCAAGGCTGACTGACTAACTAACATTCATTAGTGCAATTGAAGACAATAGATGAGCTTCTGAGTACTGTCAGGGAACAATTATCTTGAGTAAAAGTAGGAGCTGGTTTGATGCATCTGTAATTAGGGCTGCCTAGCACTGTGGAAGGGGTTTCCTTTCCCTCCCAGGGCTAGAGGGCTTGGCAAAACCGCCTTTGGGATGAAACTTTAGGGCATTTCTCTGAACGACTTCTTGGGGAAATGACAACCTAATGACTTTCTTTATAGAAACTGTTTTTGTGACTCATCAGTATCTATCTATCTGTCTTTCATTATTTCAACTTACAGAGGACATAAAAGACCATGGTAGCAGATACCAGAGAGTTGGAAGTCTGGTGTCAAAGCCATGCCTAATGGAATTGCTTCTTGTTGGTGGAGTATCTCTGACAGACTTGAGCAGAGGTTTTAATTGAGGTATGGATCCCACTATAATAGATATGCAGAGTGGGGTTGGATATGGCCATGGTCTAACTGGAAAGAAGAGAGGGAGAATTGTGAGGAGCACAGCTGTGTGTTGCACTGCAACAGCATGTGTCTTGCGGGCTGTTAGTGGATGGGGGTGGGCTAAGTCCTTGCAGCATTCCTCTTCCCACTGCTTCAGCTTTCCACCTGCTTGGAAGGTGAAAGCTATTTTGATACCATTTTACAGTACAAATCAAAAGACATGTCTTTGATATAATGAAACTGAGTGTGTTGTACTCCTTTTCCCTGGATAGAGGCTTTACTAGAGCTCACAGGGAGCTACCCTGGACACGGGGAGAGAGATGCAGTCTTCGCATGGCTCCCCTAATGAAGTGTCTCATCAAGGGACTGGACTTGATAACAGAATAGTTTGCTCTGGGAAAGAGCTGAAACCTGCCTGCAAACAGGTAGAAGCCTTTTATAAACGGACCTTAGTAAAAAGACTAAGCCTGTTACCAGGAGGAAACTTTTTCAAGTTAACTGATCTGACAAAAGAAACAAGGATAAATGAGGCAGTGTTACTGCAAAACAGCGTTTCTTAAAGAAGCAAGATGGCTTTGTTTCCACAAGCTAGCAGGAGGGATATTGGTTGCTACATTGGAGTCTAATGGCATCAGATTCACCAGCCTCATTGTTTACTCGTACGGATACACTGAACATTTCGAGCACTCCAGGAAGAAAAGAGGGACTGAAGACTTCAGTATGTTTTATTAACATTCTCTCCAACACAAATCACACTGAAGAACACAACAGATAAATCCTGATTTCACTTTATTATCTGTTGTTGAGATACACATTTATTACAAGAAATGAGAAACAGATTACACCAGCAAACACATCTGGCCTCAGACTGGCCTTCAAGTCATCCAAAAAGAAGCACAAAATATGGCGTTGTTTACAGCCAGGCACTTAGAATCCCACACAGCTGCAGGGGTGAGAGGCAGCAGAATAAACTCTCAAGACAAGCTGACAACAGCTCCACTGCTGGGGTGCCCCTTTTGCAGACGAGACAACAACAGATGAAGAAATCTTGAGAATGACCCAGAGCAGTGCTCATTAGTGAATGAAGCGCAGGCAGGAAATGGGACAAGATTCCTTTTGTCATAGTTTTTCACCCAGCTGTCCACCCGTCCCACAGCCACCCACATGCAATCAAATATAGTCATAGTCAAACTCCAGAAAAGTTATACAAATGAAACCTCCAGTGATTGCATACAGACCCCTTCCAAGCTACATTTGCCCCATTTAGCAAGGAATGAAAAATTGCTGGGTTTAATCCAGGCACGTTTATCATTCCAATTGAGACTTATTACGACGGGTTGTATTCAGGTAAAGCTGATAGGATTGTGTAATTCCTCTTACTCATGTCTGTCTGTCTGTTTCTCAGCATATCTACTGCTTATTATTGATTGTTAGCACTTTTACTACATCTGTTGTATTTCCTTGTTATGGAAATATGGCAAAGCTGTGATTTTTACTTTATGCAGGTGTATATACTCTCTTTGTTTGTGTAAAACAGATGTAAAAAATGACACCATTAGCAAGCAGAGAAAAACAGAAATGGATTCTGTGAGGAATCAAATGCTATTTTGAGATTTTTTAAGTTATAATGACATCAAGATTCCAGCTTCTTGGGATCTTTTGTTTCTGAGTACAGCTCACTTAAAATCTTGCTCATAGGTTATTAAAACTATTTTTTCTTCTTGTGGATTAAAAGCAGTTTTTTACTGATACTTTTCAGCCAGAGTGAAAGAACAAAAGTCTATTACAGACAACTCTGTGACTCCCCTTCTTCCAAATGGCTGCCATCCTGCTGCTCTCCACCAGGAATGTGACTGCAAGGTGCTGTGAGTAGTTACACTCTACTCGCTTGCTGTTCATAGTCCTTTCATGTTTGGCTTTGCTCCTCAGTGGCAGTGGCCATTTTTAAATAGAGCAGTTCTGTGTGAGCTGTTCATGAGATTCCTCTAAAGGTAAACTTTTAATGCATCAGCACTGAGTTTGAGCATCAAGAAAAATGAGTGTCACATTTGCAGCTTATTGCAGTTATTTTAAAAATCATGGATTCATGCAGTCTTGAGCCATCTGGTGTCCTATTACTGTGTGTAGAGTTCCGGAGTGACATAAAGGAGCCAGAGAATTCAAGCTGGCATTAAAAAAACCAAAAAACCCAACCCCTTCCCACCCAAAATTAAAATAATTTAAGATTGGCATGCTCAATTTTCAGATCCTTAGCATTATCATATGATAGCATTCTCTAAGTGTTTAAAAGTGTTATTGAAAAAAAATCAGCGCACAAGGAAATTAATAAAGAAAATTGGTGCTGGGAGATCTGGGGCTGCGAACGCATAACATTAGTTTAGGGTGAAGTACACTAAAACCACTCTGTACTAAGAAGTGAACATGAGTGAATCTGGGTAGTTCAGAAAGTTGATGGAGAGATTGCCCTTTCTGAGATGGAGGAGGATTACGGCATTCAGCTCTCCTTCCTTCTGTGCGACAGGAGGAGAAGAAACAAAGATGTCTGCACGGAGTGGTTTGATACCAATAAGACAAAAGTGTTTTGACCATAATCATGTTAGTACTGGTGTATAGCACTACTGACAGCCTTGTTTACAGTCATCTGCAACTGCGGTCACAAGAAACAGCACTACAGGGAAGTGATTTTCTTCTGTCATCCTTCATCATGGTGAGAAGACTGTTGTGTTAAAGCCTCTGAGCTGTTGTATCATACCAAGAATAATTCTCCCATTTACCTTTTGTAGCAGACTAGTTTGCCTTTTCTTTTTTTATACTTGTTAGAGCTAGAGTAAATTTTATGGACAAAAGGATCGATAATTTTGCATTACGTTGGCATGAGCTTTGTTTCTTCTTTCATTTGCTCTGAGGAGCCCAGAACTGGTTGTTTAGAGGGCAACATACCCATAGACCTTCTTTATTGCTTGTCCTCCCAAGGTACCTCAGCACTGCTCTGAGGCAACTCTCTCTAGGTTCAGCATCCCTTTTTAGAGATCTCACTTGAATCAGTCCACATGGGTATCATGGCATTCTTTTATACTGACAAGTATCTACAAGGAGCTAGTCTAAGACCAACTTATTCCACCTTAGCTACCAGAGAGACATGAGATACAAAGAGGTCATAGTTGCTAATCAAAGTGATTTTAAGTTTAACTGGGAAGGGGTGCTGCAAACTATCAGAATAGTCCTTGAGGCATCTAGTTTGCCACTTTTGGAGTCTCATTAATATCTCTTCTGTCTTGTTGTGATGGTAATGGTAGCTATCAGAGATCACTGCATCTCCTCTTACCACTGTGTCTAGGTGCAGTATCACTGGAGCATTTAGTTGTGTATTTTTCCCCCCACAACTCTCATTTCTCATCTTTATTTGAATCACAGGCTTTAGCAGGTTGGCTAATGAAGAGCAGATTTTTTACTCATTCTGGTTCTTTTTTTCCCTTTTCCCTCTATTTATATAACACACAATTTGTAATCTTTTTAAAACCAAAGAAGAGAGAAGTCTTGAGTTCATCTAGATTAAAATCAGCTGCAGCCTATTAATGGACTCAGCCCAAGACTGAGACTTTAGGAAACAAAAACACTGGACTGAATTAGACTGAACTGGCCTCTGTCTCCTGGTGAGGGGATTCATATAGCGAAAGGAAAGGAGAAAAGGGGAGTAAAGGGAGAGGATCTCCATGTGGTTTTAATTCATTTTGATTCTCTTCCTGAAGCTAATTTACCCAACACAAAGGCTCTGTAGTGGGCAGCCAGCTTTTTAGAAGTTTGGCTTTCACTGATAAACAACTCAATTCCTGTGTTGAAGGTCTGAGATAGCTCAGGCCTGTGTGTAGTCAGCTGAGGTTTAATATGAGTATTTTGGTACAGGGTATTTCAATTACATATTAGAGTCCTTTCATCATCTGTCAGAGTGTATCCTGAAGACTCTCAGGTAATTGATCTAACTCCTCCATTCATTCTTTCCCCAGAAACAGACAGTGAATTGTCTCATTGAAGAATCAGATCAGCAGACACATGGGCATGTCAAGCCAAAAGTACTTCCACTGGCGTGGCACTCTCAGAAGGCAGTTGTTAGCTGCTTCTGGGCATGTGAGCCTTTGCCACAGAGCTAGCAACATACAGTTTTCGTTTCTATTTTCTGAGGGAAAATACTCGAATGTTCTATTCATCCCCTTTGCCATTAAATCTTTTTTATTGCATTCTTAGCCTGAGGGGGGTGTGTAGTCCTCTAGAAACACCCAAGAAATTAAGTCTTTGCCCTAAAAAAGCCAGACAGTGGGTGTAGAAGTGAAGCAGAGAGTAAATCATTAGCTGGAAATTATTAGAGTGATTATGTTAGGCACAGACAGTCTTTGGTTACAGTTTTCATGTACTTAGTGATGATAACTTGTAATCAAAGCAAAACTAAAAGGCAAATGGGGAGATTAACGGAGGGACTGAGATGGAGAAGGGAGTGGAACCAGGCCTGGAAAGAAAGGGTTAACTGAGACAATATCGATGGGTGTATGGTTTCCCAGTGCTTCAATCCCATGTGCAAATATTTGTTATGGTAAATGAGTATATGCAGGGCACATATCTATCGCTGACTGGCTAATGAGCCACCACAATCAGCATCAATTGTTCACTGCTCTTTTAAATGTGCCCTGGGAATGAGTAATATCAAAGGAAATACGGTTTTAAGATTGAGGTCTGAAGATACCTGGCTTCAGCTGCTAATTCTTGCCAGTTTTGTGTAATAGTGGACAAAAGAATTTCTCCATGTCCTGTTTTCCATCATCTTTTCTAATTTACAGAGATACTGAAATGTTCAGCATTATATGTAGGACGCTCCATTTCTACAGTGTTAAAGGCTGTATATACATACACAGATAATCCAGGTATTGCACAGTTATCCAGAAAGTCTTATATATCCTTATGTGGGCATATTTTTCCAAAGTGATTTTTGCATTTTCTTGGCTTTCCCACTTTATGAGTCAATTCAAGCAAAGGTTTAAATACACATGTAATCCCTTATACTTTGCTAGACTTAAATAATTTCTCACATTTGTAACAGGTCATCTGGAGACTAGGTTGAGCAGGACATGGCTTTTCCATGGGATTCTCATGTAGTCCTTCCTTCTTCTGAACACATGCTGTACCTCCCCCTCAGCATCCAGTCCACCTCCGGTGTGCCACAGTCCTCTGAAAACAGACCAGAGATACTGCAGAGCTTTTGGGAATTAGGGTGGTTTTGTAAGGATGTATCAAGTTTGATTTGAGGTACTGGTGCTGTGAGAAAGACTATTTGAATATCAAGGTGAAGGACTGGAAATCTCCTTAGCATTTCCTGCCCTTATTTCTTCTTGCCAAAACTTAGGGCATGATACAACTGAAATAAAGTGATCCAAAGGTTTTTGGATACTGTTAGGTGTCCCATTTTCTTCTAGGCCTTCCTCAAATGCCGCTATAAGTGAATTGGTCTACTGTCCTTTTCAGTTACTTTGTTTTGTTCTTTTGCTTTTATTCTGTCAGTAAGTCTGTTATTTGTCTAGCACTTGGGCAGATGACTTCCTCCCTTCTCCCCAACGCATGTTAGATACTGATGACTCCAGCAGAGGTGGTTAAAAATTTATTCAGAATTAACTGGAAGTAATTAACCGTCTAGGACTTGGCCAAGGATAAAGTGTGGTTAAAGGATGAAACTGAAGTCCTTTTCACCTGCTTAATGGGTTTCAGAGATTTATTTTAAGGCTTAAAGTAACCTATCAGTATTCTGAGAGAGTAAACTCATTTTGGATGGCTTTGAATAGCTTGCTTTAAGAAGAAACCTGTTCTTGGTATTCTTACACACACACCCCCCCCCCCCCCCAAAAAAAAAAAAAAAAAGACAGTTTTATGCTTTTACTATTCCACATGCTTTAAGTAAAAGCTAGAAAAATACCAAAGAAACAATTAATGGTAGTTTAGTGTAGTAAAAAGTATGAACTCAACATTGGCTTACAGTAAGCCTCACATGTTAAGATCTGCTTCGTATGTCGACAGAGATACTATATTCATCCCCAACACTTTTAGGGGCAGAGATGCACTAGTCATTGCCCTAATCTCTACATTTGGGGCATCTGTTCCCATGATTCCCTTTGTCTTGTGAGGTCTAGACCCTCTGCAGCCTGTGGTTTTTTGCAGTCTTTTGGTTTTAGCAATTACTAAACAAAGAGGTATTTAACTGTAGCCTTATTTAGCTTGAAAGGAAATGTAGTGCTAAATCTACCAGTTTCAATAGGTTTTAACCCAAGACATAACAAAAAGCCGCAGTCTTTTTCTTCCATTGATTCAAACCTGAAGAAACCAGACATGTTCCACAAAAAACTCTGGGGAGAAGGATGGGGCTCAGACAGTCATTTCAAAGCATCAAGCTATGATGTGGAAATTATTTTCGAGAAACCTGTTTTACTGTGTTTGCAAACTTGGGCAACTTACTGTATTGCTTACTCTCAGTTCACAGTGTAAAAGTTATCTTCATAACCATAAAGCTAGAAATACACTTTTGAAAAGGAGAGAAAATATTTGAGAGCACAATGTTTGGTTACCATGAAGAAAGTTTTATCTTGATATCCTACCCTGACCCTGTCCAGTTTGATCCTTCCCTGTTGTACAAAATGGTGTAGTGGTAAGGTCTTGATCCTGGAGATTCCCAGGGATGTGACACAGCAGAGGTGATGTTTTACCTCTCCGTACCTGTACCAGGCTGAGCTCTAGTTACCCAGGCGCTATTAAGGGTCTGCAACACTTGCTCACGTTTTACCTGTAGAGAGGAGAAAGCTCACAGTTTTTCAGTTTTCAGCTGCATAAAGTTCTCTGTGTAGAGGAAGAAAATGGAGAGGGACATCCTGCTTTCATGTTCCTCTCGTGGTCCTGTAGCTGGCCACACAAGAGCATGTGCAGCCACACGTGCCTAGGCACCCAGAGCTTGGTGTTCTTGAGCAGACGTGCATTTATGTGACTCAGAGTAAGTTCCACTCCTCTGGGCTGGTGGCTGTTAACAGAACAGGAAGCAGGGCCTATTGGGAGGATTTATTTTAAGAAGCTGTTGTACAATTTTGGTTCCTTTCGGCTGCAGTGTTCGTTGTCAGCATATGGCTGCTCTCTTGGGGATGCTCTGAGTGAGCTGTACAGTCGTCATTGTTGTTTCTCATTTGCCTCACTGGGCTGCAAACTTAGCGTGGTTTCCACATGCTCTGCTGATCTGTCAGGTCAAGCTTCTTGAGTGCCACTTCTCAGATGGTAACCAGCAGTAGTTCACCCTGGCTGCTGTCAAACCTGTTCAACTTTCTATTCCTGCTAGTGTAACAGCCTACCAATATTTTACCAGGAAACATATATCCTTCAGGAAGCTTCTGCATGTACGATGATCTGGGGAAAATATGGGCAGAAGGTGCTGTACAAGGTGTACATTTGCACACAGTCTGAAGCTAGGTTGAAGAATAAAAGGCAGAATAACATAGAAGAGCATCCTGTAATATGATAGTTTTTTTACAGAAATACCATTAAGAGGATTTTCATAGTCATTGCAATACTTTACCTGTGATGCTTCTTAATACTTTCTGAAATGAGATGGCTTTATTATTTAGAGAGCTCCAAGCAGTAAAATTGTCCTTAGTCTGGGAGTTTTGCTGCTGGTCTCTCTAGCACCTGTTGGGGAACAGGCCGTGACCTCTTCCTTGTGACCACTGCATGGTGGGTGAACAATGCATTTGAATTTATTTCAGTTTGCTTTTAGCCTGTTGGTGAATATTGGCATACAGCCTGGAGCAAAATGGTGGAGGAAGAATGAAGTTATTGGCTTCAGTCATCAGCAGATCTCAAGGAAACTAAGAAGGCTCGGTCTGGTGCATTTTTCAGGTGTTGGACGTATGGTGCAGTGCTCTCAAGATTTTCGTGCTGGGCAGCACACACTTTGTGGATCTTTTGTACCCACAGGCTTCCAAGCAATATAGGCTTCCTAGTGTGGGTCAAATTCACTTCCACTCTCTGTCTTCTTGCTTGCAGCACTTTCCACAAGAGTCTCCTAATAGTATCAGGTTATTTGTTTCTCTTCTTTAATTACTACTTCTAAAAAATCTGCCTCGTACTATTTGGAGAGAAACAGGCTAGTCAATAAAGGCAGAAATAGAAGAACAGTTGGCTGTGTTAGTAGAGCTCTGAGAATCCAATCATGCTGGCTTTCTGAGTGTACTTAGCATTTCACTTTGATGCTGTGAGTCCTGTACAGTGAAGGGTGAATACAAAAGTAGAATGTTGGTACTAGTCCAAAACTTCAGATGTTTATCATTCGTTATCTGAATTTCACATACCTGCAAAACTGGGCCTGAGGTTTCACATGAGAAGTTTTCTTTTGAGGTTTTTGCTTTGATTTGTGTTGGATCTAACCAGAAAATGTCTTGTGGCATATTATTTGAATTTTTGCATTTTTTCTCCTTCAGGAAATAAAGTTCCTGAAGTTCTGAGCCAGCGGAAGAAGGTGAAGTAAGATAGAAGATGCTCGCGTAGACAATTTCACACATGTTCAGAAGTTTAGTCTTCAGATTTTTGCCAAGTTTTGTATAAAAGTTTGGTCTGGCTCTGATGTCACCCAAAGTGATTCATCTGCTTCTCGCTGTCTCCCAAATGGGTGAATCACACTGTGTATCTCCAAGATGCATTATCAATGTATACAGACAGAGGTACACTAGAAAACAGACTGTCCTGAGGTCAAACCCTTTCCTTGTAAGTGACAGCTAGCAGATGCATGGAAATGTCCTTTCCTGGTTTTCTAGATAGTCTACTTGTGATTCCCTCTGCCTAGAAAAAGGAGAGGTTGAGAAGGAGGCAAACGTGCCTGTTAGAAGAGTAAGTTTCTCTCCTGATATGGAGCACTATAGTTGGGAAGATTATTTTCTCCTTCCTGCTGCATCCCCTGGCACTTCTGGTTTTTCCTCAAATATTGCTTGGCAGTATCCACTGGAAGAGACGGTTCTGTTTGGGACAAAACCTTATTTATTTCTCCCTACCCCCACTTTCTATTTTTTTGTACTAGACAAGAAAACTGCTTCATTTGAGGAATAAAAATCGAGTTTCCATTTCTACATCTGCTTTTCTCCCCAACCTTTTATCTGTTGATTTGACTGATTTGTAGCCCTTCCTTCCCCCCTTGCTGTTAACTAATGGACTTTGGTATTAAGCCAGCCTTTCAGTGCACACACCACCATGCCAACCAGAGTGTGTGCAGCTATTCTGTCTGCTTTGGAAGGCTACAGATGCAGCCAGAGCTAGAACAATTCCCGTATTGATCCCGCACTTGTCAGTTAATCCGTCATAAGGCATGGGAATCCTAGCCCCTTCCACATCTGCCTGCATAACTGCAGGGGGAAAACCAATTCTCTGAAGCTCTCACCAGGGAAGAAGAAAGCAAAGAGAAATGGGAGCTCACTGGGAGCGAGGGCTGTAAGCTGCTGGGCCGGAGGGCTGTGAGATCACCTACCTGCTCCACCCTTTCCCCCCGGCTCCTTTTCATCCTCCTGCAGGTCAGCAGGATCAGGTTTATGTTAGCGAACCATGAAGCTTATCAAATAAATGCTGCAGCAGCAGGTGTTTGGCTGTCTCCACAGGCCAAGTCTAACAAGGTTGATATTGTGTCTGTGGCCAAAGTAATGCAGTAATTACTTTTCTGGGCTTGGAACCCCCAAGAGGTTTCTGGGAACCAGTTATAAAAACAAACCTTGCTAAGAGCAGGGGATTTTTAAAACGGAACAGTGGTGCTTTCTGTGCCAGAAGGAGAGGACAGGCGTTTCGAGCGCGGCATCCAGCATGGTGCCCGGTGCCCCTGTAGCTTGCTTGCATTACAGGGGCCCAGAACAGAGGCAAATTACACGAGTCTGGTCACTCACGTTGGGATGGGCAGCTTATTTTGGCCCACGAGGGCATGCAGAAAGGCAGCTGCTTTCTTTAAAGATGTTCATGTGCTACTGCAAGAAGAGTGAACCCTGGGTTAGGGGGGCCCTTGAGTGTTTGCAATTCCATCTATATAATTCAATTTGACTTACAAATCAGGAGTTCCACAGCATAGCGTTCCCATTGCTGTTTGTTTCTTGCTTTTGAGCATTTCAGTTGTAAGCTATAAGCGCAGAAACTGAATTATGGACCATGATGCAGCCTAATTACACCAAAGGAAGAATGAGATCTCAGAGCACAGCTCCACTGTGCCGTGCCCCTTTATCTCAGTTAGTCCATTCCAGGCTACAGAGGGGAAAGTTAAAACAGGTCTGTACAGTGATGGCATTTTGAGGCTGCAGTCTTCCTCATTCTTTTGGAAGAATATTGATCATTTAGGCCAAAGCTTTTTCCTGCAGCTGATTATTACACATGATAATGCCTATTATCATAAGGTCATTTAAACCAAATTTAGTAGTTGCAAAAATGTCCCGAACTACTGGAAATTTCTTCTACTGCTGTGTGGTTGTCCAGGAGACCAGAATTTGAGAGTGAAAAGATGAAGAAAGCAAAACTGATTAGACATTCTTAGGGTTGCACATTAGATTTGAACCTGCTATGTTTAAAAAAATACTTTTCTTCATGAAGAACCTATAAAATTCTTACTACCTATAAGGAATTCTTTAGGCATCCTTCTCTGGTGTCGAATCAAGCCACAAAGCAATGGCTTTGTAGTGATGAATGAATTTTCCCAAGCTAGGAAAGTTAGCATTTCATTAATGTCTGGCAGCACTTTCCCATTCCTACTGTTTATGTTAAGCTCTGTTTTTGCATATTACCTTGTATTATGAAGACCTGGTGCTTTGGTGACAGTCCAAAGAAAGCATGCCATTCGTTCAGTGTTCTTCAGTGTTTCTTGCTAAAGTCTTTTGTTCTTGGTATGTTGTTGTGCTGAGTGTACTGTAACTGAGTGTGCTGTAAAGCCCCGCTGTAAATGCCATGGTATGCTAGTCCCCAGTGTTCAATTTTGTGCTAGGAATACTGTGCACTTGGAGGCGAGTGCTATGGGTAAGTCAGTCCTTCAAGGTGCTCAGGGACTTTCCATAAATGCTGCCTGAGTGTAGCAAGTAGTGAAGAACTGCTCTACTAGGACTGCTGGGAGGGAAGACACTGTGATTTGCCTCAGGATTATTGCTTTAAAGTCTAACCTTAGTCTCCTCTTGAAAAATGGTGCCAAGATGGTGCTTATAGAGCTCACTAATTTGGGAGACAGTTGCACAATATAGACAGTTTTGTTTAACGTGGTACTTTGATTTTTTATAAATATTGTTGAACCACTTAGACAATGTTTAGAAGGACACACAAAGAAGCTTAACTAGGACAGATTTTTTCATCATGTATTTTGAAATATTCAGGAATGACGTTTGAAAGTTATCATTTGGAGGAAGCGTTGCTGCAGAATTTGGCATACTGGCCTATCTGTACTGAAGTTTCAGATTCTAGGGGGAGATGGAGTCCCATATATTTATTTTTCTGTAAAAAGCAACTATCAACTATGGCCAACTATAATAAACCATGTATATTATTAATACTGGAGAGGACTGGATCAGCAAGAAGCCATTCAGGACTCAGCTGTATGACAACGTTGAAAAGAGGCTGAGGCATGTGAGGATTGGTGTTGCAGTGGCAGAGCTGTGTATGAGAACCTCACACGTGTCTTATCAGTGTTCACCTGAGTGTAACCAGACATGAACCAGAATATATTTGCTATTAATATTGCAGCTGTGATTTATTATTTTTTTTTTTTTAACTGTTGTGACTAGAAGAATGTACCAGCTTGTGTGTGTGTGTGTGTGTTCTGGCAGTGGAAGGATGAAAGTGCTTACAGTTTCCATATGCCTTCTCTAGGCCCAAAACAGTTACAAAAGTACTTTATAAAGCTCAAGATGTAATGGCAAAGAGGAAAATAAGTGGCAGTGGATTAGACCAAGGTATTTTATGTACTGTGATGTTTTGTGTACTCATCTGGAAAGAAACAGAAGAGACCTTTTGAAGATCATTGATTGGAAACAATCTTTATTACTGACCAAGTTCACCTTTGTCAAAAAGATGATTATTTAAATATTAGGCATCTTTCACTCCCATGGAGCAAAACTGATTCAAAGACTTGACCTGATAGATCAACTGTTAAATGGCTCATTAGATTAGATAAGGGAGTTGGAATGTATTTGATGTTAATATTACGTCCCTACATACCATATGAAATCTCTCTTCATCTATCATCTAGTGAAATATATTACCCAAGTATAGGATGTCATCTGCGTGTTGTGTAGTCTTCTGAAGGTTAGGGACTGGCTTGGATATTACTTTTGCTTTTACTACTTTTTATCCCTGGTAGAAAAAAATGTTGGTATTGGCTATAAAGAGATGAAAACAGGTTGAAGTTTTCAGGAATTGGTAATGGACAACAGAGTTCTCACCTAATAGTCAGTTTGCATTTAAATCTGGGGTGTGTCAGAAAGAAGAAAAAGGGACTCTGCTAACTATCCTGAAGAGAGTATATTTTATTTCATTTTTTAATGGAGCAGATTATTCCTGGCCTTTTAACATAGAAATTGCCAACATGAATGGAATTACATGGACCCCTGCAAAGACTCTCCTCTAATATAAAATACCTAATATTGTTATTTCTCATCGGATTCCCAAAACAAGGTAATGGTGTAATCTACTTGGCAGGATGCTAAAAGCACATCTATCACTTAAATTAACTCACTTTTTTTTTCCTCAATCAAGAAGTTCTATTACTTTGTGGCCCAGATTCATCAAACTTATTTTTTCTGTAGCCCATTTCAGAACAGTTTAAGTCTCCAGAATTAATCTTAAGCCCTTAATACACCATGTGATTTCTGACCCAGCAAGGACTTGGATCTCACAGTAACATATACAGCAAGAAAGTGATCTCAGCTTTCCCGTTTCTTGTCTGAACCTGCCGAGAGCCACTATGGAAACACATCAGAGCAACAGTGATGCTGTTGTTGAAAATGCCATCAGTGTTGCCAATAGGACTCCTAAAACAAAACGAAACAAAACAAAACAAAGCCTTCTTTCTTGAACTGTTGATAAATTGACCATGAGAGTTAACATATTTTAGATTAATTTAGCTTTTCATGATATTTTCTAAGCCTATGATGAGTAACAACAGCCATTGATCACTTAACTAGCATGGTATATGCAAATATTTTGTATTTGGGAGCCAGTCCTGATGTGACTGTGAAGTATGCATAGAGGTTGCCTAAGCAGAGTTTCTCTTCTTCTGGGCAGCATTATGTATTGAGCTTTTAAGCACCATTTGAACGCTCAGTGTTGCGTGAATGACTTGTCATATCCCTCCCAAATGCTTTTGCATTCTCAACCAACATGGACAAATATTTTTTTTGTGACCTGCTTTCAATTAAAAAGTGATAAAATGAGCCCTTGACAAGTTTATTATGAACTAATTTCAAGTGCTCATATATTCCAAAAAGTGTGTCTGAGGCAATGGTTCGAGGCTGTTACTAAAACATGCAGATACGAACTCTTAGAAGAATTCACTGGGGAGGCTCTCTTGAACAACTGCCTGTGCAGAATTGCTTCTTGTCATCCCCAAGACAACTGTTTACCACTATGATTTAAAATTGCTGGAGACAGTGAGACATTTTTTAGGAAACATACTCAGCAGAAAATAAATAGTGCTCAGGCCTTTACGCAGGCTAGTCTGATTAGCCTTGGGAACGCAAACAAAACTGTACGGTGCTTACTGTGAACACTGTGAGACTCAGTCTGACTTTGAATTTAAAAAATTCAAATAAAATTTCAGAAAGTTCTATCTGGAATGCTGAAAATTTCCCTGTTGACTTTTTGGAGTGTGAGCCATCTTATCAATGGTTCATGATGTTAATGCTAAATAAATAGGAGTTTTGAGGTCCATTGCATGGGAAGCATATGAAGTCTGTAATATCAGAAGGAAGACCAGTGTGTCTGGAAATCATAGACTCCAGTTTTCCTTGTTAAGCTACTGATTTTGTCTATTTTCCTCTTTCTGAAGTTGTCTTGCTCAAAAGTCCCACTTTAGTCCATTTTCCCCTCCATGTATCTTTTCTCTGCTAGTTTTTGAGGAAGTGGTGAGAGTATTAAAATATATGTATCTGTCTATATGTATCTCTCTCTCTGTATTAGTAAGACACATGTAAATAAAAAAATCCTTATGTTTTTTGGAATAGTGGTCTTAGGCCACTGTGAAGATTCCTATTTCCCAATCATTTAATACATTGGAAGTTTAATCAAGGGGTATCAAAGGATATGCCTTTGGCCAGGGGAAAATAGTTTGGCGAACAAAAGGTAGGAACAGTAGATAGGAGGTCTTTTAATATGTTTCCATGAGACAGGATAGAAAGAAAGCAAATATGAAAGAAGACTAAAGGAAAGAAAAGACCCACAAGGGAGAAAAAATTAAAGGACAGTACCCAAACTGGAAAGCCTTTGGGGAGAGACAATCATCTGAGGAACTCCAAAGGGTGGGGAATGGAAAACTGGAATTAGGAGGGCACCTTAAAAAAAGGCAAGCCTAAAGTTTTGTCCATGCTGC
Organism: Cariama cristata; assembly: GCF_000690535.1. NCBI lineage: Eukaryota > Metazoa > Chordata > Aves > Cariamiformes > Cariamidae > Cariama > Cariama cristata. Next base: position 160,836 of record NW_009629277.1, on the reverse strand, counting down.
CAAAAAAATCTATTTTGCTCAATTTTGGCTAAGCAAGATAAACATTTTTTCTGGCATGTATAGGTGGTGGCCCAAATTTGTTTGTTAAAAGTAGGTTGGGAAAAAACTTCCAAAAATGCTTTTGCCTAGTCTGGTGAATTGTGCTAAATCGTATTTTCACTTTGAGTGAAAAAAATTTGGCCCCACAGAGGCTGGCCAAACACTGATGCAGATCAGACACAGTTGGACTTCACAGCTGTTTTTAAATCCTGTGGTTTTAGCTGTGTGAATGTGGCTTAACTGCAACATCCCACCAGAGCTCCCAGGGAAGGAGCACCCCGAGGTAGCATTCTCCAGCTCTGCCAAACATCAGGAACAGCGTAAGCAATGGAGATTCAGCACTTAATGGTCTTGATGTCTGTAGTGTAAAATCACGGCAAAAATGCCTGCAGCAGAATGTAACACAAAGAAACCAAGGACATAGACAATTAGTGTGAGTGTGCTTGTTCTATAACAGCCTGCTGTGTGTTTGGCTCTGTTTTGTACAACTGCAGCGAGGCTGGGGCCTGAGGGTGGATCAGAGACCTGCTTGGAGAGGGGGGAAAAGTGACTGAATATTGGCTTTGTCTTTGTCTGGTTTCAGGAAGGTTTGTTACTCACTTGGAGTTGGCCTAAATAGTGCTGCGTGATTTGTCTTCCCAAGGAGCCATTCTGCTGGGTGAGGATCACCAGGTGCAGATATTTAACTGTGGCCACTTAAGACGGTAGCCAGGTTTCAGGTTGTAGTAATGCTGATCTCTCAACTCATGGTCACCAGCAGGCAGCCAACCAAAGGCCAGCTTCTGCATCCATTTTAGTGCTCATCAAACCCCTCAGTGAGTTGTCTAAAGGAGCTCAGAAATCTGTTCACTTTGTACTTGTGGGCTAGCCTTTTGCCAGTTTTGGTCCCTGAACTTGGTCTCACAAAGTAAGAGCGCTAGTGCAAGAGAATCAGCAAGGCTGGATGAAAGAGAGATGGAGAACAACACGGGACCATGTCTTTTGCTAGCCATTCACAGTTACAGCAATTTGGCTCCAATGTCAAACTGTGTGGGACAGTGAAGTAAAGCTACTTGTTTCAGGATAGCATACCTTCAGCTGCAGGTGTTGCAGTGGTGGAAAAGACTGGTAGCACAATCCCAACAAAAGCTGTATGTTTCCACTTTAGCCTATGAAACAGACAACTTGCGGGTTTTTTGGAAGCTCTGACAAACCTGTCAGTGTAATAATCTAATAAAATGTGGCTTGGTACAGATCTGTACCTTATGGTTGGTTGACTGTGTCTAAAAGTTTTTCCTGCAGTTGGCATACTTAGAAGTCCTCTTTGTGGATTTCACGGAATCTAATAATGGGTAACGTAATAAGCGAACCAAGGACATTTACAGGACCTCTCTCCTCTACTTGGCCATCTCTTTTCACTGAATTTCTGTAACCTCACATATGTTTGAGAACCCCTATCCTTTGTCAGACTTGGTTGAAAAAGTTATACATTGGGATACAGAATGTGATTGCAAAAGTGTTGTCTGTGTAGAAAACCAGATTGAAAGAGAACCTTATAAACATTAGGAGGAAAGTGACACAACTGTATTGTTTGACTTTAGTGATTGCAAACATGATTTTAACATTGCTTTCTTCAAGCAGTGTCTAATGTCCTACTGCCTCTGTTCAACAGAATGCTGCCACTTGAACCTGTTTGTCTTAGTTGAGCTGAGAAAAGACTGGACTTATAAATGCTGATCTAACTCTTTTTATGTGAGTTCCAGCACATGCAGAAGAGCTAATAAGGGCCTGTTAAGCTGACTCTGGCCATTAGAGATATGGTCCATATCCCTGGTCCTTAAACAGCTTTTGAGGCTCACAGTGCTCCATGGGATGTAGGGCATTAGTTTTGGGCAGATAGCTAAAGGCATCTTCGTCTTAGTCAGCACCATTTTCTCTGGCGTGCCTCCATTGAGAGATAATTGGAGGAACAATCGTGAATTGAGCCACTTAGCCTGATTTTTCTGACAGTCTTGAGTACCTAAAGATCCTTGTTACTGGTTGTTTTGCAATAGCATCTGTGACCCCTATTCAGTATCCAGAGCTCCACAATGTAAGGCACTGTCTACACACAAAGAATAAAAAGATGGCCCTTGCCCTTGCTGAATTCAAATATGGCTTGTGGTTCATCTGGCAACTCAGTATGTCAAACTGGACACCAAAACTCATGGCCAACAAAATCATAAACCATTTGAAAACAAACTCAGCTTAAAAAGACCACATGAATCACCATGTAAATATTGTCCTGTTGTATGCTGGAAACATTTCTGACTTGATTGGTGTGTTGATAAATTCCTGCAACCAACATCATGTGACAAAAGGGCTAGCCCAACATCCTGTGTTTCCTAAGTGGTCATAAATGGGATCACACTTCTTTATGAGCTCTCAGAAAGGGAAAATAGATTTTAAAATTGCTGTATTGGCAAATAGGAGAGGCAGATCAGGAAAACCAAGAACAACGTATTTACTTGCAGTAAGTGCCCAGAACCATAGAGTGAATACCAGTGCTTTATGAACGAGTGCTGCGAACAATTTAAGCAGTCCAGTTTTCTTACAGAATTATCTAGCCATAAGCCATTCCCAGTAGATGAACAGTGCCCACCAGTCTTTGGCGGCCAGAGAGAAAAGGGGAAAAAGACTTTGCACTTAAGTTGCTGTGGTCCTTTTTGGACTTGCACTAGTTTTGCAAAGCAGTGTTCACAGTCATTCATTCTGTTTTCAGCAATGTCCTTGACCATACCCCCTGCCAGTAACAGAACCTTTAAGATCGAGAGAGAGAAACAACTTTTCCTTTTTTTTTTAACGAACTAGCAGAGGATGTGCCGAGCCAAAATAGAAATAGCAAGGTCAGGTCAGGGCAAGGCCCTGCATTTCATTAGCCAGGCCTGGCAAGGAGTGATTAAATATCTACAAGAGGCTTTGAATAGATCCAGGGAGGAGGGATGACATTGTGGAATACAGAAAAATCATTCTTTGGTGCTGTCAACTGACTAAATAGAGGATGGTACTTAATTAGAGAGATAAAAGGAATTTATTTTAATTATTTTAATTTTGTAGAAGAGAGGAGATTTTTTTTTATTTTCTGTTGAGTGTTTTGTAAGAGGGGGAGAGGAGGGTCTGGACAAAAAGCGTGAGCCTGGCTTAACAGAATCCAGATAGCCTCGAGGTACATGTTGACCTAGCCTACAGTTCTCATAACTTGATGAAGACCCAGTAAAAAGGGCAAAATTATACTGGCAATGGAATCAAGGCCCTGTTAAATTTTGGAGGCACTCCGGTTAGAAACTGATGACCTTCTGAGCACATTGCACTGTCTGTTTCACTAGACATTTAGAGAGAGAATTTGAAAAGAATGAAGCTTTGAAGCCGAATAAAGTACTGTGTCAAGTGGTGCTTTGGCTGCCCAGCTTGAATTTGCTATTGGGGCTGCCTGACTTAACTGACATTTTATAGCTGTATTGTAATTCTTGTATGACAATCGCATTGTTGCATAGGCACCTAGGCACTGAATGCCCACAGTTTGTAGTCCTTTTCCATAGAAACTACCCACCCAGCTGGTGGAAACTAGAATATGTTTACATTTGTCCAGAGCACCAACAAAAATGTCTTTGTAAAATTTCTAGGGGGCTATTTTCTTAAACTAGCCCATAGGAATTTGGTTTTCAACTTTATAACTCTTCTGAAAGATGACTCCTGCAGCGGCATAGCGCTCCTTAGCGTCATGTTGGAAGGTCGATTCAGAATCAGCTGGGGATTTCTGTATACTCATTTTTGTATGAATCTAACTTAAACATTGTGAAAGCCTAGATGTAGTTACAGTAGTGGAATCTTGGTGTCTAGACACTAGTGTATTTACACTAGTATAAAGATACTTGTATCATACTGGTTCTTGTTACCTAAATACTGTATTTTTCTTTCCTGTCCAGTATGTCTCGACTACCTAAGAATTGTTTTCTTGGGCAGTGTCATATCTTCTTTGCCCTATTACAGTAAATATAAAGCTTATAAAAAACTTTTGATTCTTCTGAAAGTCATTTGACAGTGGAGCTGACATTAATGGTCAGTTCACTGGCAGAGGAATAAGGTTTGATTTATATGTTTTCTTGCTAAGATGTCAGATTGACAGCCCTGGGAACAGAAATACTCAGCTAATTGCCCAACCATGCAGCATATTACAAACTTTGCCAACCTTTCACAGCGATAGTATCTTGATCCTTGAGCGTGAGAGCATATCTAAGCCTTCAGAGGGCATTCAGCACTGAACCCGATAGGGCCTAAGAAGTACTTTTTGTTAGATCTCTTCATGATTCACTAAGGTAAACAATGACCGTGAGTTTCTTTTGTGTAAAGCAATTGAACAGCCAGCCTGGCAATAACAGCTCCGAGTCAGAATTAACAAGAGCTACGTTTCAAGCTATGGTAGCTTTATCCTGAAAGGTTGCAGATCCCACTTTCCATCCCATGAGTGAGCACTTGCCCCCAGTCATTGTATCTCTCCCTGCTGTTCCACTACCAGGAATGACCAGTTGTGGGCCTGCAAGTTTAGGTCACATGTTCTTCGAGATTTCTAAACAGCTAGCACTAGTGTGAATTTAGTCTCTGAGGCTGGTTAGAAGCAGTATTTGTCAATAGATGGTTGCTGAATCAACACTGCTGTTCCCATGTACCCATCACAGCAAGTCCTAACTGCTGACTGATTGTGAAACTTCTCATTCTTTCCCTGACCCTTCCGGCATCTGCTCTTCTCCTCCTTTTCAGGTATTCCCCCTGCCAATTCTCTCATCCAAGCCCTTCTCCATTTCTCTTCACCTTCTGCCCATCCACTCCTTTTCCATTTTTTTCTCCCTGCTGTTGTCGATTCCAGCCTTCTTGCATGTCCCCATTCCTGCCGCTCTCCCTTTCTTGCATTACAATTTTTTCTTTCATCTGTCCCCACATTTTTTTCATTTATTCATGTTCCTACTGCTTCCTGTTGCCCTCCTCTCATTGTCACATGGAATAAGCAGCAGTGTTATGAAGAGGGGGATGCTATTAGCATCATTGTATTAATCTATCCTGCATCATTCCTCTGTCTTCTCCTGGTAGTTTCTTCTTAACAGTTGCCTTAATGGTGACGTAGTTAATATATTAAATTTTATTCTTTTCCTTCCTTTTCCTTAGAAATCTAGGAGAAGGAGGGGAGGCGATAGGGATGTGCTGTTTGTCCTTTTCTCATTCCATGAAGCCAGGGAAGTTCAACTGTGGCCTTTTTCTGTGCATAAGAAGGGGTAGAGGCCCTGCCTTAAAAAACTTGGCTTTTTCTTCCCTTGAGGTTTTCTTCCAGGCCGTTTTTTAAGTGAATGGAGAGGAGTGATTTTCTTGTATCGCCGGCATTCTTTTCTTTCCCTCCTCCCCTCGGCGCAGTCACGTCCCTAATTAATTGAATTCCCCACTAGACCTTTTGTGAGTCATTTCAATTACCCATTAGTGAAGTAGCCTGGGATTTCTGCTGTGTTTTCACTCATCTTCCTGGAATTTCTCTTCTCCTCCCTCCCCCCCTTCCCCTTTTAGTCACTCTGGTCTGTGAAAAGCATTAGATGGACTTCAGCGCCGAGTGCCTATATTGTTTGCAGGCCCAGCTGCATACTTCCACACTCTGCCTTGTGCGTCACAGCTATTCATCTTGTTTTGTACTTGGCTCTGCTGCAGATGCTGTAAATATGGTAATTTTAGATTCCCTGATTGGAAAGGGTTGCAGGGTGGGTCTAAGTGGTAAGAGCACTGTTTGATTTACACTGGTTCATTCTAGTTTCACAGAGTTTGGGGTTTTAAGCATACAGCTGAAATGAAACATGATTTTAAGGGCAGTGTCTTTTTTAGGGTTAGGAGAGGGTTATATGTGAGATTAGCTTTGTGTACTGACACGCAAAAGTGCTGCCCCAGAAGCTCTAGGGAGACTGGAAAGAAATAAAACATGAGCAGGAGGTACCTCCTCAGATAATTATGTAGGATGCCTCCACACACAGATAGCTGCAAAATGTGCATGGATCTGAAAACTGCAAAAATGGAAACGGTCCAAACCAGAAAACTGTGAAAGGCAAACTGGAATTTGACAGAAATGCCATCAGTACTGAAGTACTGTAGACTTATGGCAATCCCTGAAGAAAAAAATCAATAAGCAGCTTATTTCTAGAAACTTTTGGAAATACTGGGTAGGTCTGTAACAGGTAACATGCATTATATTTCTGAGAAGAATAGGGCAGTGATAAAGCCAGCTTGCTAAAAATTATGATGGATGCAGTGACTGCCTGAAATCTGATGTCTGGAGAATCACATTTCTACTCTGAAATTGAATTTGTACAGCACATGAATCTTTCAGGCTTGGGGTAATTCTCAAGTGATACAGAGATGCAAACATCATCCCTGGGAACCAACCTGCCGGAAATGTGCCCCACATGTCCCAAGTTACAAAAGTAATTTACAGTGCTCAAGCTATTATGATACTTTCATATTATTACGATACATGTCCTTGTGAGGTTAGAGTATTTCACAAGAGAACTGACTTTTGATAATCAGGCTGTTGTGAGAAGGCTCTCTCTCACGGCTTCCCAGGGGGGGCTTATTTGTTGGACTGATGGGAAGTGAATTTATGAGGGTACCCTGCACGTCGGTATTCATAGGTGCTTTTTTTTCCGTCCTAGCTCTTTTTCCAGTCAAAGGAGAGAGGAAGGGAACAGTGTGAAAATACCACTCAATACAGGCACATTAAGATGTTTGTAGGAGGCCTACTGGGAATTATTTTACATTTTGTGTCTTGAAATCTTGGCCTCCTGGTAAGCAGCGGTGGATTTCAGAGGTTCAGTAGATGACTCTGGAGTTCTGCTGCTTCACAGGGTGACGTTATTCAAGTTGAAACGGAGACACTGTAAAAGAGAGAAAGGAGCTAGTGAAGAGTTCATGTATGATTCCCCTTTTTCTTCATGGGGCATGCAGCAGCAGGGCCTATATTGTTTTATCTGAAGTTATTAGGTCATGGCAACACCTTTTTTTTAGCTGTATGTGGTGTTGCTCTGTTTTCTTGCACACATACTATTGCTAATATCATGTTACAAGGTTTTGTGGTTCGGCAGGTCTTACACCTTTCTATTTCTTACATATCCTCTTAGGTTAAGTCTTCCACTGCAGAGTTAGCCTGGTGAAGAGAGCTACTCAGCTTCTGGGCTGAGTGGTAGCAGTGTCTGACATGGAGCCTTCGTCCTGCTGTCACTTCACCTGATAAGCTGTCCAGCCTGTGCCAGAGGATGCCAGCTGTGCCAGGGGTACTGATTGAATTGCCCAAGCTCTGGGATTAAAGAGCCCAAGCTCTTTTCTTTTCCTGAGAGTACTCAGTGGGACAGAGGACTTCTCCTGCACTAGACCGAGAAAAAAAACATTTGTCACAGCACAGAGCTGGCTTCTGTAACACTGGGAACATAGCAAATACACTACAGGTGAAAACCCTGTTAGCCATTCCATGCCAAAATGTATCTGACATTCATTTACCTTATGTGGGACCTAAATTCTTCTCCTGTAATGTTATTCAATTTCTTTATATGGTTTTTGCTGCTGTGTAACACTGCTTGTCTCCTACAGAGTACTGCCGTGTTTTACTCCAGAACTGTTTGCGTCTTAGTAGCAGATAAAAACCTGACACTGACTTAAATAATGTAGTTCTTTCAGTCAGTTAGTAAAGGAGCACTACAGAAATTTAAGTTTATTTTATTCCTAACCTCTCAGAGTTTTCACAGATAGGGCTGCGTGTATAAATAAATCCACAGCTTCTGGAAAATGTGGTCCATTGTGGAGCTATTTTGGACTTCCAGGGTTCTTGGCTGCAAAATGCCCTAGAGCTTGATAGGTTCCCAATTACAGGCTATTTTCATTACTGTATCTTTTCTGAGAGAGCAGCAAGAAAAACATTCATTTCTTGAACAACTGAACAGTGATGGAGTTTTCTATTTTTACTTCTGTTTTGATATATAAAAACTAGATTTAGAATATGTCTGCTAAATCCCTTTACGCTGGAAAAAGCCAATGATAAAGATGATTTTAATTCCTCTTGTCTCGGGACTATCCAAGGGACTGGCTCAATCTCTGTACACGTAACACATGCTAGTACTTGCTCCAGTATATGCCCATTTATAGCATTTCTCTAACAGCACCTTCTCCCTCAACTATTTATCACTGCCTGTGCTCTAGATGAGGTGCACTGTTGGAAAAGGGAGTATGACATGTCTGACATGAGAATCACAGTGTGCCAACATAGATTTCAAGGAGCTTTAGTGGTTATCAACGTTACAGCTATCTAATACTAAGACTATGGAGGCCCACCTATAAGGTGTAAATAGATAATTAAATATCATCTGCCCAATCTTTTCCATTGCGAGCTGGCAAATTACTTGCTGGTTTTGAGGCAGAAATGGTCCTTTGGATGGGATTTGCCAGGAGAAAGGGAAGGGTACCCGTATATGCAGCCATAAGGTTTGTAATTTATCTGTGCTCTGTGCAAGCAGTTGGTTACTCCTCAGAGCTGTAGAGCTGAGGACAGGATAGCCCCATGGTAAGTGAACAAGTAGGGGAGGAAAAGATGCATAGGGTTAGCAAAGGATGAAAGGGAGACCAAGGAGAAAAGAATTAATAAAAAGGGGACGTTCTGGGGAAGAAATTACAATGGGGAAGATAAGACCTTACTGGCTGTATTATTTTTGGAAGAAGGAGAAGGGATCAGATTAGGATAATCAGAGAGATCAGAGAGGAAGAGATGGTTAGTAAGGACCATGCATTTAAGCATGACTCTTCAGGTGATCTGCTGCCAGGTTAGAGAACAAATGCGGTTGGATACATTATCAATTTAAGTGAGCACATGCATGTAAAATAGATGTTCAAAAATACTTTGCAGAGCTGGACTCAATACTGTGTAGTGCAGAGAATTCTCAACTCTTCCTGACCTCCCTAACACCTTTCAGGAACTCCTCAATCTTTTGTTTTGTTCCCAGATTCATTTTGCTTAAGCACTACCCTCAGCCCCACTAGCAGCTCTTCCCAACTTGGAGCTGCTTAGCACACATGGCAGCTTTCAGGCTTCATCCACATGCTGCTTGGGAGTAACCTGGCATGTAACTTCACAGGGTGAGCCCATTGCCAACTTTTGTCCTTCCTCTGCCTGCTCCTGCTTTGCCGTTTGATGCATGAGAATGATGTTGAAAAGTGTATCTTACCCAGCATCCTTAACTGGGTTAGTATTTGACCATGGGTTAGGATTTGAGCCAGTTTAATCCAGAATTTCCTAGGTCCCAATTCTGTATCTAATTCTTCTACAGAACAGATGTCTAATCTAGTCCAGTCCATCTGTTGGGTTGCAAATGGCAGGTTAAATCGCATACATGAAACACAGTGCGTTTAACAGGGCATGCGGTTTACAGGGCAAAGATGAGGAAAAATCTCCTTTGAATTGATTCTCTTCCTCACAAATAACTTGTAAACAAATTATTTCTTTAAAAAAATACAGTATTAATCATGCCAACTTTTTTTTATCTAAGCAACTTGATGGCAAAGGTATGAACTAGTCATCCTTTTCTCCCTGGGGTTTGTATTTGATTTTGCAAACGTTCGGCACCTGGAGATGGTCAGTTTGCATTCCTCTCTATTATGTTGTGTGCTTAGAGGGTTTTGTGTGGGCTATCAAGCTTGGCTTCCACGAGATCCCACATCTGGTAAAGGATAGAGTGTATGACCCCACTCCCAGCCTCTTCCTTACCTCCAGCCTCCCCTCCATCATCTGGGAAGGTTAAACTAAAAGCAACATCTATGATGGCAAAGGTCCAAGTTTGAAATGTGTCCATTGTATGTGTTCAGTTCAAAAACAACATATCAAGGCGAGTGCAGTCCTTACAAGTAGCACCCCTGGGCCTTCTTTTATTCCAAAGCAGAGATATTTACCCAAGGAAAAGAGGGAAGTGACGGGGTAACAGAGTACACATGTTGTGAAAATATGCAGGCAGAGACTGAAGAAAAAATAACATTCTGCCACAAGTAGCTGCCTTGTTCCTCAACTTTTTTTTTTTTCCTTCAGATTAAAACCAGCCATTTCTTGTGCTCTTTCAAGCACCTTCTGTGGTTTCCTGACAGCTGGCTGGAGAGGATTGAAATCTGGCTTGAAAAATAGGCCATGGGTCATGTTATTTTCAAGAGAGGAGAAGCAAAAATTCCCATAATGGTCAAAATTCACAGTTTTGGGTTTTGGTGGTCTTTTTTTTTTTTTTTAGAAAGTCAGTGGTGGATATTTTAATATATAACTTTAGTTTGAAATTATTAATAAAGAACATCTACAGAATCAGCTCTTCACTTCTCTTCCCTCTGATTGACTTTAATGGCAAGCAATATTTCGTGTGGAGTTGCAGCCTGTCCTTTTACTCTGGAGTGTGAGAGGGAAATGTTCAGCTTCATAAAAGAGTATGCTGGGCTTTTCTGGAAGTATTTTGTTGGGGTTTTTAATGATGTGATAACACTTCTCTTGTAAAAACTGTTTCATTAACAGAAAGGTAAGTCTGAGCAACAGCCTGCAGGCTGGTATTCTTGCTCCTGGCTCTCCTGAGCCTGAACTGAAAATACCAATATATTCCCAGCTTTATGTTCAAGCAGATGGTTTCCGTTAGGAGTTATACACCTTTCTGGTCCTTTGTTCTTTGATGGACAAGTTCTCTTTTAAAAAATATTTTAAAAAGAGAATACTTAGTTAACAGAATTGCTAACTTGTTTGACCTGCATTTTAGGGCATGAGGCTTCCTCTTGGGAACAGGGTTCACTACCCTTGCAGCCAAAGGGCACAGCCCAGAAAGGTAGTGCTGTTAACTAGGTTTAAGGAAAGAAAGCAGGAGCAGGGCAAGAGGAACAAGAGATAAATGTCAACAGGAGGCAGCAAGTAGAGAAATTCAACTATCATGCCCTGCTATATGGAGAGAGCCAAGAAGTCCAGCAAAAATCCTGCTGTCTGTGGAGCATGAGGAAGGTGAAAGTGTTGATTGACTCTTGACTTTTGAACAGATGGACAAACATCTGGCAGAGCACGCTTGAGGCAGGTACAGCAGCACTGGGAGTGGAGGGGCTGCATGAGTGGAGAACTGAGACCACATCACCTGGCCAGGGCATAATCTGCATCAGCAACTGCACCCTCCAGGATTTCACCCAGAGCATCTTTTCTTTGCTTTAATAATGTGTTACAGTCCCTTCTGTAGAAGAACTAGAATGCAGTCAAAGGAGAGTATTGTCAGTATGGTACAGTCCATCCATAACACTCCTAGAGACTCATTTAACAGCAATTTTAATATGGTGATATAAACGGGCATTTTCTAAGAATTGGAATGGAAGCCCATTCCATACGGTTCACTGAATATAGGGGGTAACTCAGGTAAAAATAGTCATCTCTTCTTACAGTTAACTCCTTTAGAATGAGAATAAGCAGCACAATCTAATGGGTAGAAGATATTGGTGGAAACTAGGAGCTCCTTAGTTCTAATGTTTGCTCAGCTCTGGACTTGTTGAGTGACAATGGATAACATGGGTAAACACTTCCAGCTAGTAGTTAATAATATTGAACTACTTTGTGAAAATGTGTGGGATAATTAGTTAGCATCTGCAAAATGTTTGGAAGATATCAATTTCCATATTTCTGCTAATTATTTGTGACAGTGCATCATACTGCGTGGTATAAAAGAGATCTGTTAAATTAACTGAACAGACAAATGCATCTCTTCAGATCCCCTCATGTCCATGTTGTAAATGATAAAAGCCCACCAATAAAAGATTAAACTGTTTGAATCAATTTTTCTCATCACATTACTGAGTTGCACTGATTTATCTGAAGCTATGCCCTTCATTAATGATTTGGCTTACTGTGTCCAATGTATTTATAAACAAAATTTGTAAATACAAAATTTATCAAGTGAGAGGGTCTGCTGTCATAACCTATGTCTACTTTCATTAGGGATTTCTGCACCAGAGGTATAAAAATCATTGTGAAAGGGTATGTTTTATTGCCTTGAGCTGTAGAATGAACCCTTTCAGTGGTATTAACTCTCCCACATTCACACCAGAAAGTTGACTTGGCTTCTGGAAGTAGTATTGAGTGCCAAAACAGATTACTCCTACTGTGTAACCAGTTTTCACTTGGTTTTGTGTATGAAGGCATTAATGAAAGAATAGTTCTTGGAATGGTTTAATGGTTAGAGGAAGGTAGTGCAATTCAAGGCTTTGCTAGGCCATAGGTTAGGTCCGCTCAGGGATTGTCTGCAAACCACAGCAAGCCACTTTATCTGTAAAGCACCTTCCCTGTCAGAAAAATGGGTGTAAGAATATTACCACTTTGCAGGCTTTGTTACTCATAAGCTGTTTGCAGAGACTTAATGCTCTGAATCACTAGCTATTCTTATTGTAGTATGATTTTTTTTAAAGTCTCTCTTTTTTCTAGTTTTGATATGATTTGCTATCATAGCAATAGCCCTGTTTTTCATATGACATACTGTACTCACTATTGTTTGAAATTGCCATTAGAACACTTGACAATAACGTTTTCTTTCCGAACTGGCTTGTATTTTTTCCAACACTGACTTTTTTTCTTTTTCTTTCCTGTTTATCTGAAGTAGCTGAAGGAAAAGGACGCATTGCATCAAGGCTGATAGGACAAGAATTAGACCTACTGTATGTGCTGGTTGTATTCAGGCCTATGAGCACTTCCTTTCTCCTCCCCCATACCCAAAGCCAGCTCTGCTCCATTCTTTGGGACAGGCAGGATATTGAGATTTACAAGACCTCTACCCTTTGAAGTACTGGGAGACCACGGTGCTTTCACATTTCTTTACAAAGCCTGAGCCTGAGGGAAATAGGTACAGGGATCATGAGGGTGGAAAGCTTCATATTCCCCATATTTCAGGTAGTGTGTTTGCCCTGGGAGTAATACTAAGGGAATACGAGGTTTGCTGTCATTTGGTGCTTGGGATCAGTTACAGTTTAAAATTTGGTCTGGGCCTAGTGCAGAGCCAAATTCTGAAGTGATTTAGTCCTACTGCATACATGTTTGCTCCTGTGTGGGTATGGATGTAATGGGAGCATTTGCCCTCATGGAGCTGCAAAGGATTTGTTAACACACGGAAATCCCACCGGTTTAATTTAAATGTGTTTAACAGATTTACTGAAACTCCTACCACACCCATGTTCCTCATCTGGTTAAGCTACAGTTCAGTAAGTGCTTACACAAGGGTTTGCAATAGTTTAAGTAAATTGGATATAAACTGTACATTTATTTAAAACAGTGTAATTTTCCTACATAAACAAGAATGAAGTCAAAACCTAGGGACAACCCCCTTCCTCCAGACCCAGCTGGAAGGTGTCACTGAGCCCAGTTACTTACCATGGTCCTTTTGTTGGCCACCTCCAACTGCTCGGCCATGGATGGAGTTTGTGTCTACGTTCCCCAATAAGTTTCAAGGTGGAGGGTAAAGGTGCCTTAGCTCAAACCACTTGTTTAAACTGATGTGACAAATCCTGCCCGAAGTGTATCAGGAAGCACTCACAGTGATTCAGGCAGCTCTGCAGAGCACCGGGCGGGCAGCAGCCCTGAGGAGGGTGGCAGTTAGAGGCAGCTGGAGGGCAGCAATATCTCAGACTAGGACAGCTGTTGCAGAATGAACATCTGCCCATCGCCTAACGTGCACACAAGCTAGATTCCCTTCACCCAGCTTATTCACACTTATCTCTTACTAAAAAATTCAAAGTTAATTTAATTTACAAGTCAAGGAGCATCAACTTCTATCCACTACTGTGCCAGTATTTAATCTGTCACTCATCAGGAGATCTGTCTGCTGTAAATCATCTCTGTTTCCCAGTTAGTGCAGACTATTCAAGAGAGCAGATTTCAGTTCAAAATCCAAAGGGAATCCACTTGCCATTTCTCTTCAGGGTAGTTACTGTCTGTAATTCTAACTCTGGAATACCTTTGCACAGCTACTTCTCAGTTTCACTCTTTGTTTGGTTTTGCTTTGTTTGCTATTGCTGACCAAAAGCAGCCTGTTTTCTTTCCACTGCCTTCAGTGGAAGTAAGTGGGGCAGGGTCGGTTGCCTCTGTCGTAACCAGGGAAGATCGTTTATAAATATCTGAAAAAGCACTTTAGCATTAAGGAGCAAATATGTAGGAGCCCATGGGCTACATTCAGTCATAACTGAAAGGTGGATCAAGTAGTTTCTTTCTGCATTTCCCCAGGGTTCAGCTCCATAGCAGTTTAAAGTGCTCAGTCTGCTGTGCTCCTACTCATTCAGCTCCCAGCTGCATGTTCCCCTCTTCTTCTCTTGGACTGGCACCGGCACTTTCCTGACCTGAATAGTTGCATGAACTGGCTTAAATCGGCTGAAAAACAATCCTGGGGGATTTTTTTAGGCCACTCAGCTGAGACTGGTTGAAGGTGCCATGGAACTGCATCTTTAGATAATTGTTCATCAGTTCCTCTAAGCTTTCCCCTTATATAGGGAGTGCTGGCTGGTGCTGTTTGCAGGACAGTTTCTGAATTTGGTGGCCTGTGTTTCATAGCTGACTTACAAAGGCAAGTCTCCATGCAGCTAGGACCTTCCATAAAAATGAAGCAGTATACATTTTTAAAACCACTTTAAAGAGTGTCCTAAGTTAATTGCTGTATAGGCTGTTTAACATCACGAAGGGTTCAATTTCAGTGGGATAGTACAAGTCTACAGACTTGTATTAGGCATTTTGCTTTCTAAGATTGGGCCTACTTTGTTTCTAACAGTTATTAACAGTAAACTAACAGTTTGAAGGCATTTGCCTTTCAGAAGAGGTCTGTAGCAAGAACAGGGGTTAGAGCTCTATTTGCTGTAGCCTGTTTCTTTCCCCTCCCAGCAAAGAGCTGTTGATCACCTTGATTGCTTCTCCATAAGGAATCTTCACTCTCTGTTGACATATAGGACTGCAGAGCAGCATACACATCCAGGTTGGGTCCTAGAACTTTACTCTTGCTTCTCATCTTTAGTTTTTCTGATAAGAGTCAGTGGTCCTCCTTGCAGTTAACTAGGGAAAGACCATGCTCAGGCCTGGAAGCTTTGTTGTTGTTAGCAGAGAAGTCCCAGGCTGAATGATCAGAGCCCATTCCTGTCCGTAGCCTTCCTCTGCCTGATTCAGTGGCCACGGACTGGCAGACAGTGGGGAAGCTTGTGCTGATCTGCCACGTGTGTTTTGTAGTTAGAGAGCTCCTCATCCCAACATTCTTAGGGCTTTTTAATTTTTAGCAACACTAAACTAATTTGCAGACAGAACAGAATGAGAAAGCTTTGATCAGGCAATCCTGGTTTGGTTTTGCTATGTTTTCTCCATCTATTGAGTAATCCCTGGCAAAAGGAGGGTGATAAGGAGTTAGCAGATGGTTGTGTTTGTAAGCACAGAAGCACGTATCAGCACACCTGCAATACGAGAAAGCATTTACAACAAAGGCATTGTGGACACATGAAAGCCCAAGCAGTGACCTCCAAAGGAAGCCCACAGGTTAAGGCCAGTGCAGATGTAGGCATGGAATTGTCCCTATTATTCAGGGAGCAGGGAGCATCTGGGTATATCAATGTGTCCTAAGTGATCAGTTAAGGAGTTTAAGGTTCTTTTGGATGTGTTTGGTCATTCGGCCATTTGGAATTGCTGTCACTAATTGTGACGGACAGGCAGAGCTAGTCACACCATGATTGTTGCAGTTGTCTTATAATTTCCATTATAAAGTCTTGATTTCATCTAACTGTAATTTACCATAGCATTTGAGCCAAAAATGCTTATATAAGGGACTTGTTTCTGGATGTTTTTGATGGAAAGTTTCTTCAAAGTGTTTGTATTGAGTTAGGAAAAAAGTGATGTCTTACAAGTGATTGAAAGCAACTCTTCTTTTTTAAGAAGCTCTACAGCTTCCATTTTTGAGTACAGATTACACATTATTGATGGATGAATGGGATGTTCGGAGAAAAAAAGGAGAAGGATTTTTATTTTCACATGAATATTTATGCAGATAGTGATACTCTAAGCATGCTCCAGCACAAGGTTGAATCAGTTTTCTTTTGAAATTCCTTTTCCTAGCCTTTAGGAACTGTTGGGTCACTGGAAGGCAGTACTAGGGAATGGGAAGTTAAGCTGTATTCCCTGGTTCACAGCACTCCTCTGGGCATTGTGAAGGAACAAGAATGGGAAGCAGTGAGGAGTAGAACTACAACAGTGATGGACTGGGAAACTGTTGAAGCAGAAGAACGTGGGAGTGACAGCCACAATGAGGTTTAAGATTGGGGTGGGATAAGAAAGAGATCCATGTAGGAAGATAGAGTTTAAATGGACTCATCTCCTGACCTTAAATGTATGCTAAGGTTTTTGAATCTTGCTATTTCACTGTTACATAGCAATTGACAAGACTGACAATTGACAAGATACTTGCTTCATTCCCTTCTTGCCCTTAGAAAGAACAGTGCGGTTCCTGTTTGTGCAAGCAGTTGAAAGTATACGTCTTAGATCTAAAGCTATCTGAACCCTAAAAATACCAGCATTTCTCTGTGATGAAGGGGGATAATGCAATTTGACATTTTAAGTTAATAAATGTTTGACGACACTAAACCAAAACCTAGTATTTTGGCTCTATGATTTTCCATCTAATATAACTGGAACTCAGTAAATTTTGCAAAAAATGCCATGTGTGGCAAGAAGTCCAAATCCTGATCTCTTTTCACTGATGGGCCCATTCTGTTGGCACATTAAGGGCATCTCATTTATGAATCCTCTGAAAAAAGCAGTTCAGTAGTTCAATCCAGAGCAAGGGGGACTTTTGGTGAACTATAAGGCAAGAATTCT
This sequence comes from Cariama cristata, assembly GCF_000690535.1. NCBI lineage: Eukaryota > Metazoa > Chordata > Aves > Cariamiformes > Cariamidae > Cariama > Cariama cristata. The sequence continues at coordinate 143,888 of NW_009629277.1, read as the reverse complement.
ATCTAAATAACAATTTAAATTTTAAAGATCCCTTTGGTAACATTGTATCTACTTCTTCAGTACAAACGAGTTCATGGTGAGGGCATCTTTTTACTTTGGTAATAACATTTGTTTCTTGCCCTAAGTTTCTTTAAACTTTTGGAGTACTCGTGTATGTAGTTTGAGTTTGACCTATTTCTAGCAATCACAGAACTTGCTTCAAACTCTGGCTATTCTGAAATGCTCTGTTTTGATATTGGCAGCATTTAAACTCTTCTCATCTTTCCTCTAAAACTAGAAACTCTCTCTTAATTTGCAAAGGGTAAGGAGTGGCCTGAAATGATAAAATCATCTTAGGAGACTATAAAATTTATAATGAGATGGAGGTATATTAGCATGTAAAATTTTCTTTGGCTTGATTGCATCTCAAAGTTTACCAGAACATACACAAATAGTTTCTAGTTCTAAGAAGTGCGTAGACCTCAGTTTTGCATATGACCATCTCTCCAAACCACAAGTCACTAAAGAATGTCAGTGTGATGTTTGGCTGGTTAAGGGAGGGCAGCACTCCTAAAGCAGGCTTGTGGTTTTATCCCTGCAGTAAGAAGACTCAAAACGTTAGGGAGATTATTTTCTTTCACATGTATTATAATTTATTTTTTTCCACATTCTGAAGTAGCAGCACCTGTGTAACCTTATTTAACTGCCTTCACACATTTTTCTTTCCCTCAGCTAATATTCTGCCAATGTGACAAACTTTCCTCTCTTTGAACTGCAGAACACCGCAAAAGCTGGTATTTCTCAGCCTTGTCCAATAATGTGAATGTCTTCTGTGTGCTGTTCATTGGCAGCTGTCATTTTACTAATACTGTAAGAACATGACTACTATCAAACGAGTAAATGTTACAGGGAAGTTGTTACAACTTGCTAAAAAAAAAAAGTACAAAAAAAAAGGTAAATGCGTATAAGCATCTATTGTTTGGTTGGCCCTGAGCCTTTCCCAAGCATGGATCAATACAGATAATTTGCTGCTGCTCTTTGATTAAGAATTGTTTCTCTAGTAGAAGCTGTGAGGAACATATATCCATGGACTTGAATTCAGTGTTAAGATGAGGAGCTTGCCGTTATGTTTCCTTACCTTTATGTTGACAAAAGTAAAAAGTGGTATGTTTTACAACCTGTAAGTCCTTTCATCCCCTCTGAGGACCTGAGGGGTGTTCATTCAGTTTTTGGCTTCTTGGCTTGTTCTGCTAACAAGAATGCCAGTTAGGCTCGGGCATTTGAAACCTGCGTGTAAGTTCACCAAGGACTACAGAGGACTGAGACTTGTCACATATTTAATTTCTATTCACTGGGACCCTACAGAAAAATACAGATAATCACAGTCTGCACCCAAACCAAGGAATCTTGTCTCTATTTTTTTGTCTCTTATTTTCCACTTGCAAGAATATATCCTTTTCTAGCTCTACAGTGATGGTAGTTCACAGCACATGATCTGCCATGTGGATAAGTGGCATTCAGTTCCTCACTGGCTGCTCTCTGCCATCTGGCGCAATTGCTTTGCTATCTGTTACTTCTTACCCAGCCTAAAAGAGCTGACTGTCCCTGAAATGGCCTAGAACTGGTTTCAAAGAAATGCAGGTCTATGAAAAGATAGGTGCAAGCTCCTAGCAAGAGAAGGCAATTCAAAGCTGAATTCAGTCGTCTTTTGAGTCCAAAATACCTGCTTTCCAGTGACCAGAAAGTCTTATTTTTACAGTGAACAGCCCTTTTGTTAGAGCTCTTAGTAACATAGGGAAGGGAATTTGTTAAAATACTAATTTTGTTTCCACACTATCACTTTAAACATGAACCAACTCTGTGTTTTCCTGAGAACCAATGAGGCGTGAGATTTATTTTTTTTTTTTAATTAAAAACCAGCAAAGGTGGGGTTTGTATTTCCTTTCCTGTAGAAAGCATTTGAAGCACCTCTGTCTCCAGCTGGCTATGGGAGCAGAGCCAGCCCATAATGGTTTCAAGCCCAGTGTGTGCATAGGGAAAAGGGTTTTCACCTGATTGATGCCTCTGCAAGAGTTTGCAGGGCAGAGTGCTGAAGCTGGTAGCACTGAAGTTGTTTAGAAGAGAAGAGAGAGGATGTGGATGTGTTTTTCAAAACCTGGCAATTCTTCCCTGTCAAGTGCAGTAAATGGTGCATGAAAGGTCTCATTTCATCTGCTTGTGGGCACTCTGCTCCATGAAACCTTTTGAAGTGGTTGCCAGAGGATGTAGCTGAGATTGGTTGAACTTCCTCAGAGTCCTTTTCCCTGGCCCTACAGCCATTCTTTCAGCTGGGCTGTCAAAAGTTTTGTTATTGGGGCTATCCATTAGGACTTTGTAGGTGTAGGCCTGAAAATGGATTGTTCACCGTGATATTGCTTCAGAATGCGAAGCAGTGTGACATTGAAACATCTTCCACAATCTCGGTATCCTTTCCAACTTTAGCTAACATTTACTGCTTCCCAGGCATCATATTGCTCCAGTTTTAATCTGGATTTCTTAGGAAATTCATAGTATCTCTACCTGTTCTGTCACACAATGGCCCCAGTGTCATTTCCTTAGGTATGATAACAACGTTATTGTCCAGAGTGACTTAATCTTTGCTTTAGGACCTTGTGATCTTGCGGTCATCTTTATAGCACCTCGCTAATGGGAATTCTTCCTGCATTATGCTGGAGAGGGGAAAAGGAAACATCTTTGTAAGGGAGTCTCAGTCATCACGTGTGAGTAGGAGTGAGGTGTATTATGTTCAAGGTTCACAGGTTCAAGGAGCAGGAAATAGGATAGGGTGTTAAACAGAATGTGAAACGGCCCCCAGGATTGCACTTTGGAGGAGTTGACTTCTTTTTGAGTGGGGAGGAGACGACATCCTCAGGAGTGCTTAAAAGTACGAAAAAGGTCGAAGAAATATGGAGACTAGAAAGAGAGGAAGGAGGTTGAGGAGAGAGCAAAGGGCAAGGTAGTGCAGACCTTGCTCATTGGGATGAGTGTCTGTAAAAATGGGGCCGGATATCTGAAAGTGTGCTTTTCTGCAGGTTTTCAGGTTCCTGCTTCTCACCAGCTCAGATGCTGCATGCATGGCCTGTTTCATGATAGGTTATGTTTCCGTGTGGAACCGTAAAGTGCAGACATGCTTGAAGATGGACAGGTGGCACGAGAAATTATCTGAGCTTTATCAAAAGCCAAAAATTCAGGGAGACAGACGTTTGGTTTCAGTTCTGGGCAGATGCTCAGGTCAAGTCTTATTTTGTCCAAACCACTTCCCCTACCCTTAGGCGTGATATTTTCAGAGTGAAAGGACAGGCAAAGCCCAGGGAGATTCCAGAGCACGGCTTGTTTTGCAGCTGGCTGGACATGGAATTCATCAGCGACAAAGCAAGACTTGCTCTTCTCCTGCGGATATAGCGAGAGCTGGGACTCGTGCACGCACACAGAAGCATGCACACACATGCACGCGCACGCACCAGAACAAACCAGTTCTCTCCTGTCTGCTGGGGAGGCTTCAGTTACAGTATCTGAAACCAGAGATTTCATTTACGCTGTTCGGACTCTGAGCGCTGTAGCCCTGCCTGCCTCCTTCCTCTCTCAGCACCCAGCCAGAAAAATCGTCCCCCTCGCCTCCCTCCCTTTCCAGCACGCACAACACAAAAAGCAAAAACCGACCCAAGTTTGCCTTTGCAGCTGGGACTTATCAGCCAGAACACACACATGTAGGTCATCCATGGGAACTCGGCAAAGTGTTGGATCAACGAGAGCACTGGGGGAGGTGCGGGGCAGCAGGAGGAGCAGGGCCGGATTCTTTTTTTATCGTTATTATTACTATTGTCTGCTCTTTTAGAAAGGAAAAGGAAGAAAGATTACAGCAGCTTTTCTATTAAATGAAAAGATTAGCATGCCGTGGATGCTTTGCTGGGGCGTGATGAGATTTGCAGCAGATGAGTTGGTTGCTAGGCAATGCTAATGAAAAGCAGGCTTTCAAAACTTCTGTGCTGTGTGGGCCCAAAAGTTATCTAGCCTCCCTCCTGCAGCCCGCCCCATGCAACCTCCCAAATATTTATAAAATCCTCACCAGGAACAAAAAAGTCAGATGCTGGGCTGGGCTTTGGGCAACTCGCTCTTCCTGAGCTGCCGGGGAGACACACATGCACGCGCACGCACATGTGCGCACACACAGACACACACACACACAACTGCTGATTTTGTTTTCCTTCTTAAAAAGGAGCAGGTAATTGAAAACAAAACAACAAACTTTAAAGAAAGTTAAAAAGGAAAAAATGAAGGAGAAGAAGTAGAGAAGTGAGCCGTGGCTCCCAACTCAGCTCGGTCTCCGATTTCGGAGTTCAGTCAGAGTTTAGGGCTTGCATGTCTGCGCGTGTGCATGTTGGGGGTAGCTACATGTTTGGTTTCCATTTCTCTCCATGCATTTTCAAGCTGGGCTCTAGCTCTTCCCCTCTTCCCGTCCTGCTGCAAGCCTCCTTTCCCTTCCAAGGCCTTCCAACACAATGAGCTTATTTTCCCATGCTCCCTGTGAAAGCCGCGGTATGTGCATGAAAGCTGCAGCCATGGAGGACCCTTTTAAATACAGAAATTGAACATTGCTGAAGTTACAGACAGGGTTTCTGCTGTTTTTACAAATGACCCATGTCTTGCTCCCCTTCTCAAAAGTATCAGCATTCTTAGATGTCTTGCCATCTGTCTCTCAATTATTTTTTTAAGTTAAATTAATGTTGGTATGACAGCCTTGAAGACTGATGTTTGTTGCTTGCTCCATATTCTCCTTATTACTCTGGCTAGCATGCCTCAATCCTAAAGCAAAGTCCTTTCCTATCAGCAAAAAGGGATATTTCCATGGTCAGTTCTTGGCTAAAATTGCCAAAGAAGCAGCATTTAACAAGGTCTAATTCAAAATAATCCAATTCAGTCATATAGCCCTGTCAAGAAAAAGCAACATTTTGAAGTTACTGAGCTACCTTGGGCCTCTAGATTGGGCAGGGGAACCTGCAGAAGCAGTGCCTCTCTGCACTGCCGGCTTTGAGTTTCACCCATCCCCTGCCCCAGTATATCATGTTGGATGTGAGGGGCTATAGTCTCGCTTTAATGCTAATGTTTATATTTCATGAATGCTTTTGGGGAGGTAAGAGGTTAGCATGAATTGGAAACAGAATTTAAAATTACTGTGGAGAATGAATGTGAGTCTCATACGGTGGTCCCATAAAGGCAGTGCAAGTTTGACCATTAATGATCTTGGTTGAGGTCTGCAGAAGCCAGTGGCACTTGGCTTAATGAAAACAAGAGCCCGTGGGGGTTTTGTGGTATTTTGGGGTGTTTTTTTTGTTTTAAAACACACTGGAGCAGCTCTGTTTTTCCTGGACTCTTTCTTACTGATGCCAGTATGAATTGTTAATCAATAAGAAATTCCTCGGGCAGCCAGATTTTGTGGGGCTGCTGCAGTGACCTATTTACACCATATTTCAGATGGCAGAGGCCTATGTGTTCTTTTTTTTTCCTTTTCTCCTCTTTTCTACTGTCATCACTGTTTTAGTCAGTACTACGTGGATAGATGAGATATTAAACCAAGGTCCTGATTGTGTGTGGTCATTAAAAATCTCAAAGCATTCCCTCCAGAAATTAATCTTTCAATTATCAGTTAGGGGAATTCAATTTTGCTTCCATAAATTCTCCTGCTGTTTCAATTAAATAGGGATGGCCAATTTCTAAATGCTTGGGAATACAGCCAGCTGCTGTGCACAGACTGTGGGATGACTATTCAGGTAACGCTCCATTATTTGAAGTAAGAATTTTGGTCCTGCAGGACACGTTACAGGATGTGTTAGGGAGTGTGGTAAGGGCAAAGCAACCACGTGCCCTCCGTCCTGTCCTTTGTCAGGCCAAGCAAAATGCCTGGAGGGCTCCATGTTTTTGAAGCCTGGCTCCAGGCATTCCAAGGCTGCACAGACATGCCTGCAAGGTATTGTTGACCATTATAAAGGGAAACTTACTTTTCACCTTTTTTCTAAGCTGTTGTGTCGTACTGTCCAGGACGGCCAACTGCTGCCCCCGGCTCCCTTTCAGTTGTGGATATAGGCATTCTTTTGTGTAGCTTGGTCTTCTTTACTTTGATTTTTTCTAGAATAAAGAGCGATGTACAAATGCAAAATAGGGGCATCTCTGCAAATTAACATTATCTGATGTTCTATACTCTGAAATCCAAACCCAGCATGTGCCTTGCCCACATGGTTTTGCTCCCACCAGCGTGGTGTTCCGAAAGCCTTGCATGCACGTGCCCACTGGGGTCACTGCTTGTACTGCATGTCTTTGCAGGCAAGCAGTCAAAGTGCTACAAAAATACTTTGTTTTGTGATGTTAACAGAATTAGGTGATGAATGTAAAACATGGCCAGTTTTAATTCACACACAACTGCATTTTTCACTTTTATACTAGCAACTACTGAATTTTGACCAGTCAGGTCTTACCAACATGCTGGTCAGTAGGAAGCCCATTTGATGGTCACCTCAGTGACCTCTGTGCATGCTACATCTTATATTCATGTATACAAGAATTCATAAAGGAAGTGCTAGCCCCTTCAGGAAAAAGGAGCCAGACCACGTGATTTATCTACATTTACCTGGTGGGAGATAAAGTTGGGATAAATCTGGTGAAATATATTATCCTCTAGGCTTCAAGGTGTTTGATTTGTTTGAAAAGTAGCTGACACATTTCAAGTGTGCAACTGAAAGCATTCCTGATAGCAAACTTCCCTTCATATAAGGCTTGCCTGTGTGCCCATTGGAGTCATTGGACTTTCTAGGGAGTAAGATAGGATGCGTAACAGATTTGGGGGTAAGTACTAGCAGATCTAGGCAAGCAGAGTGGTATTTGCTGATCAAGAGATAGCAAAACAT
>NW_009629277.1:114786-136940 GCF_000690535.1 Cariama cristata | reverse complement strand
TCCCTACAAGAAATGCTGTGTAACTGAAATTTGCTTTGCTGGTTTTCTGGTTCCACGACTGCCACTACCATCCCTACTGATTGTTTGGAGAAGGTCCTCTGCAGATTCACACACACTCAATTGATCACGAATGAAGCTAAGAGCAGTTATTAATCTTACTGCCTGGTTGCACTCTAAACCCCCTTCTAATCCTGCCTCTGTTCTCTTAGACAATGAATAGAGTGAGATGAAGGCAGGATCAATGCCAGCATGGAGCTGCCCTTTTTAGTAGTTGTCGTGGCAGGGTTTTATACATCAGCAACAGTGAGTGGTTCTCAGTGTACTGGGGGGGAGAAGGGAGTGAAGATGAATTAAAAGGGTCAGACGTCATGCTCCTGAAGGGATGGCAGAGTCCCATCTTGACTCTTGGTCTCTGGTGAATTTTTGGGTTCCTTGTATTTAATGACTGACCTAACAAGACATTACAACCCTACTGCCCTTTGGAGATCCATGAAGAGCTCAACAGAAGCTAAGAAAGGGTGCATTGTGTCTTTGATCCACTGGGCAGTATTTCACAGGCTGGCAGATTTAATAAAATCTCAGAGGAACCTCAGCTCATTTTTTAAGAGGCTTAACATTGAGTTAAAAGTTCCCTTTACTCCTGCATTGTGGGAGACCATTCCCTTCTTGTGTGCTGCCAGAGGACCTGCAGGGAACTGGGGCTTCATGGGCCCAAATTGGATGTAGGCAGCTGGTTGAGACTGGTTAGAAATCTGCAGGAGCAGTAGCGGCACACAAGAAGCTTCCTAAGCCTTTTTGTGTTTCTCAGTGTTTGAAGTCATCCAGTGCCTCACATGCAGTGTGAAAACTTTGCTCCATACCTGAAAAGGAACCCAAGCTAATGATAACGCCTTTTGTTCAGTCATTTTGAGCTGCATGACGTGAAAAAGCTATGTCTAGTACCACTACTCCTAGTAACGTTATTTGTACCACCATCAACATTAAGTAAGGATAACTGACTCCACAACTAGAAGCATGAACAAGCTCGCTATCAGGAAGTCCTCCCCTGATGCAGTGTTTATAGAGATAGCCAGAAAGCAAGTATGGAGATGATGAAGATCTTACAAAGATTGATAAATGGATCCTTGGAGCTTCAGATAGTGCCAAAGTTTCTTGTTCAAAGCTGCTAGTCTGATGAAAAAAGCAAAAGGTGGGGAAGAAGAGCAGAGAGCCAGGCAGGCTGGAAGAGATCCACTCCAGCAGCAAGCTTTCTTTGATGTTAACGCTGAGGACTGGGAGCATTTGGGCCAGGAAGCAAATCACTACGTGCTATTTTGGAGTGCAGACCTAGAGCAGGTCAAAACCTGAAAACTGATGAATACTAAAAACGCCAGATTTTGGTTTTGAACATCTGATCACTTTAACCACTGCTCTGCTCACTTCTGTTATTGTTATGGAGGTGCTGGTTGTGGACTGCACGGATAATTTCACAGCAAGAGTTCCAATCTAAGCCATATGTTGACCCTTCAGTCTAACTTTATATAGAACAACTATTGCTAGGAAAATGTTAGTGATTAGTTTAAGGGAGGGGAAGGATTTTGTTTAGATTTTCAAAAGTGCAGGGTAAACACTTTTGAAGTTCTGAGCACTCAAATATTACCCTTTTTTGAGAAATGAAATAAAGTTCTCATGGTATTTCAGTCACCACTAACTCTAAAATAGAATCCTTTGCAAATTCAGAGATTCACTGCTAGGTTGCTGCCCACTCCCATGGATAATGCAGACTGCTGGAGTTTTGGATTTGAAACAAAAATGGAATCTCCACCCAAGGACAAGTAGTTAAAATTTTTATGTTATTGATTGAAGTTTGGCTTTCTTGGTGGATAAGGGTTTACCTCCTTTAAGAAGCTTTAACATGAACAATTAGTCAAAATTGGCATCTGAAATGATTGGAGATGGGGAATGGAAGGCTCCAAACCCTGCTTTATAAGAACTTTTGCCAATTTATACTTGTCTTGTAATACAGGAGTTGAGGCCCCACTTTCATTGATCCTTGTAAGATCCAGCAGAACTCTGCTCCCTTCCTGCTGGCAGATGCAGATCCTGCAGAGATGAACAAAATACAACCTCCACAGATATTTTCAAGATAACTCCTTTCTTGAGAGAAGACAGCAGAGGGAAACAAATGCTTTCAGGAAAAAGAAATTGCTGTTTGGAACTGATATGTCTAGGGGCACTGTTGAATATCAAGAGAAAACAAAGAAAATGAAATGAACTATCACAAAGGAAGAGGCAGTCATGTAAAAGGCGAAGATGATTTGTGAGATTTTGCAATAGCCTCCCGAGGGGAGCAAGCCCTTTTGCTTTAGACATTAAATTAGACTGGACGGAGCAATGGAAATTCAGCATACGGGCTCCCTTGGGACAGAGTGGATAAGCCACTGGGTCTCCCTTTGCATGTTCCCTTATTCTTTTGTAACTCTTCCTGGATACCTCCATTCCAAATAATCATTTGTCTTCCCCAGACGCCCATCCTGGCTCTCTGTTCCTCCCCTTTTCCCCTTTAAGAAAGGAGCCGTGTTTGATTCATGGTGTCTTCCAAGCTCCGCGCCGATCCCAGGGGTAGGAGCTCATGGGGCTGATGAGGGTAGGAGTGATCAACTGCAGGCTTTCCTGTTGCTGAGCTTGCTGCAGGCTTGACCGTTTTTAAGACTTAAACAGATGTTTCTGCTTAGAAACTATTGGCATCTTTATGGACTGTTTTTTCCATTCTTCCCTCCCGGCCTGTGTCCCAGCAGCAATGAATTATGTAAGACTACATTCTAGCCTTTTCTTTATTAATATTTCTGTAGGCGCATCTCTAAGAAGTACATCTACAGTTCTCTCTCATAGTTTTAGGTGCACTGGCTTTCTCTTTGACCAAGACACCCACCTACCCTTAAAAACACTTACATGCCTTTTCATCCTCTTGCAGATACAGATGCGAAAAATACAAGCACTAGATTCCCAGCTTCTGACTTCAGATTCAAGAGGTCTCTCATTATTCATACTGTGGTCTTAATTGATATGCCTTGTGCTTAAAGGTTAACCCCTTGCTACGGAACTGCCTTTATTTGTCTCTTACTGCTGGTACTTAATGAACAGTAATTAATAATAAGTAATGGAAGGAGATTTAGAAACTGCTGCTAGAGCTCAAAATGGCTCCAACAAGCATCATCCCCACCTGGCTTAGTGGTTTAGCTGACAATTATTAGAAATGAACAAGTTTCAGACAGTCTTGAGTGGAATAAATGCACTGGGCTGGTTTATTTGCACTGTTGATAAGCACTTGTAATCCCATGAAATACGCAGTGTAATGTGTGCAGGGCACCTGATGCAGTCTGGGTAGACTTAACCCTTTTACATTGTACAGCAAAACTTCAAAGCTCAAAACTGGCTAGATTAAGTTTCTTAAAAGGATGATGTAAGTAATAGGTGCAAGACCACATGCAGATTACTTCAACTCAGGAGACAGAAACTTTCTGCACTGGAAAATTTGGCATGGCACCACCACTTGATTTCAGACGTACTGTAGTAGCAGAAATAAGCCATCTCCTTCTTTGGGAACACACTACTAGAAGGAGACGGAGTAGTCTTAACCAGTGTGCCACAGCCAAATGTGGGATTTTCATGCAGGCCTATGTCTAGTTATTACAGCAAAGGGTTGCTGTAAATCCTCTTGATGCACTTAGCAACTGAATTCCCACTGGAAGAAAAGCACATCTTTGCCAATATAATGCTCTCATTGTTCACCACTTCAAACTCTTTTCGGGACTGTGCTGCTCTGACAAGGCACAATGTCATTTCAAGTGGTTCTCTTGGCATTTTACCCTTTCATGAATTTAGTCCTGATATAAAGTTGCTGAGTAGATGACTTCCTTTTATGTACAGTATATGCATAGTTCTTCAATAGCAGCCAAGCAAGTTCATGTTGTCCTACCCGGGTGCCTCTGCACTGGTTTTGCAGGACTGTGAAGGCTAGAGAAAGACTCGATCCTCCCTTGGCACCTTGTCTGAGACTGCCCAGCAAGAGTGGCAGCAGTACTGGTGAGTGTGATGTAGCTTTGGATCACTGAGGAGACAAGCTGGACTGGTCATCTGGCCACTGGAGCCCCCCTCCAAAGCAAGCAGAGTGCGGTATTGTCAGTGCAGGCACTGGATGCAGCTCAGCTGGCCTGGGTGGCCTGGACTCACAAGAGGGTTCAGCCCCCACTGAGGTCCCTTGCATTTTCCCTCCTGGAGTAGAGTGGTGAATCTCACCTGGTGAGAGCTGAAATGTATATACAGTAGGAGAATATGAGTTAAATTTTAATTGTCCCAGCCTGTTTCTGTCTTTCAGTAGAAAATCATACTATAAGGATTGCCAGGTCAGCCAGTCCAGCATCTTTTGTCAGTAATTGCATTTGTGAGAGAACTGCATACAGTAGGCACTATGGTAGACAGGGATTTTTTATGGCTTTTTAGTATTTATTTACTGGAAGATAAGGCGTTGCTGATGTGAGCAGGTATTTCCCCTATTTTGAACAGGGAGTGCCATTGCAATTGTCAACATTTTGTCGACTGATGTAAAGAAGAGACAAGCTCTGTGCCCTAATGTCTTCAGAGAGCTTGACATTGCACAAACATCTTCGATGTACATCCTCACTGCTGCCTGGTTTTGCTGTCACTGTTATTTTGAAAACCTAGTGCTCTACTGGTGAAGAGAGTCACATCGCAAAATGGAGAGACAAGATCTGAACTCAAGAATTCCTGTGCTTGCTCCTTTAGACCATGCTGTTTTTCTTAGGAGGGTTTTATTCACTTCAGGATCCAGGAGAGCTACGAGCCAAGCTATGAGCCATTATCCACTAACAAAAATCTGCAGTAATAGCAAATGGAGCATGTAAGCTGCCTTGCCAAGGAACTTGATGCTCTCTTTTCTCAGAGGTCTCTGTGCTGAAGGTCTCCTCAGATCTCTCACTGTTAAATATGAAATCTCGTAGCTCCCCAGGGCCCATGACTGGCCCCCTGGCTCATGGCTTTTCGCTGGTCCTGTTTTGTATGGTTATATTGTTGGCTGACACTGCATTTTTACAGTTCAGTTTTGTTTCTCATAGTCTTAGAAGTGGCCATTTTTATTGTCAATAAATACATCTCTTTGCCTAGTACACAGTATTCTCCTGGCAGCTTGGTGCTCACAGACTATAGGGAGCTGTAAACAACACTGTTTATACTTTCTGCTGATACCAGAGCATTAACATATAAATAGGGGAGAGATTTAAACAGGCTAAAACAACCCCAGCCTGGCCTATTGGGAAGGGCGGACAAGCTGCTTTTCACTCTCCTTGCCAACTATGTCAACTTTTCTGTGGGACTATTGCAAGAATGAAGGGCTTAGAGAGATGGGAAGCTTTTATCTGACAAAAGAAAGGTCGATGAGCCTTAGAAATGCAGAAATGGACTGAATAACAGTCTGCCTGTTGGGATTTCCTTGTGAGCCCTGTTGGTGTTAGTGAGGGGATGTGGAGGGAGGGAAATTACTTAAAAATCACCACTGGGCTGTTGGAAAAGAGCTTTCTTTAAAGGGGAACTTACAGTAAAGTGTTAAAAATATGATTATTGCACCTGGAATGAGCATATCGCTTTAGAAAGTTATTTACCTAAAGAAACATATTATGTGACCTTTAGCATTTTTTTAGCTGCACAGTATTTCAGAAACATGGTACAGCCGAATACGAAATCAAATAACCTCCCCTATCTTATCTATCTATTGAATTACTAAAATTCCTCTCACCTTTGGCACCAGTGAGAGTTAGGCACGAATGCTGCAGTTACCGTCAAATGCCTTGAGTCCTTTTTTCACGCAGTTGAGGTTTGATTTTTTTTCTTTGTAATAGAATATGTAAAGCAGGGTTTCAGTTAACAGTCCTTTGGAAACCAGAGACCAAAATAAGGAGAAAGAAAAGCCAGAGATGATGTTTCTAGGTGAGAAAGAGGTACATTGGATTTTAAAGAAAGCTGTCACATGAAGAGTAGGGGAGAAACTGTGAAACAGAACTTATCTGTGCTTGGGATTTGTTGTGGACTTTGCAGATATGCCTCAGCAGCACATAGACCTTTGAAGATACTTCCATTTCAGGGCTGGAGAGCTTTGGGTGGAGCAGCCGCTCGCCCCATTCTCCTTCCCTCTGCTGGAAGGGGGAGTGTTTGCAATGTTAGTTTTCCTCTTCAGAAGGAATGAAATTTTGTGCAGAACCAAGAAATTCCCATGATTGATTTGTACGATCACTTTTCTGCTGTCTCTGGAAAAAAGCAGTTTCAAAGTTACGTTCCCAAAACTGGAAGCAACAGTATGATTTGCACAGTGTTTACTACGCAAAGGTTGCTGCAGGAGTGTCTTGCTTAGCCACCGTAAGTGTGGCAGTGAGAGGGGCACATGAAAAAAAGGAGGAGGCGGAACAGGCTTTTACTCTAGGCCTCCTACTAGAGCTCTTCATTTGCTGCATCTGTGCTTGGTCCTCCCAATGCCTGGACTCATGGGCCAAAACAAAGCTCACGACCTGGAATAATTGGCAGTGGTGGTAAAACACAAATCAAAAGGCACTTTCCAAAACAAACTGCAGTGCACATGCAAGCTTGTGCCTCTGCGGTCAGAACCTAGTGCAAGCAGGAGGCAAACTTGTTCTTTGCTTGGGGTGCAGGTTGCCAGCAGATAAGGCACTGCCTTTGTGGGGGTAGGAATGTCTGACTGCTCACTGCTGGGCTGGCTCCCTGAGAAAAGCAGACATTTCTGTGCTGGGGGGGCAGTGGATGTCCCAGAAGGGCAGAAGCATTAGGGATCAGGGGCTGCAGAAGGCTCCTGTATTTCAGAAAATGCCTTGATCACAGAGCCACCATATTCTCCCACAGGGTTAGTTGCCCTTAGATTAACCTCATTAGCAGTAATTATAAAGTCTGACACATTTCCCTGTCATTATCTCCCCTGTATCATGCCATAGGATGTCTTCCTCGTGCTTCTGTCTTTTTATCTATCTGGTAGATTAGAGACCAGTGTTTTTTCACTATGTTATCTCTCAAACTTTTTTCCTCCAATGTAAACTGGCCAGTTTTAGCACAGGGTACTTTGCAGTGATCGAAGTTTAGTATCTCGCTTTTGTTGGGCAAATGTGAGATGAAAAGGACAGCTAGTTGTTGTTCAGCTAGTAATCTTGATACGACTGGGGACAAAACCGTGCTTTGCCTTTGGGTTGGGATTCCAGTTGCATGGGCTTTTCCCAGTCTTTAGTGAGTGTGGGTCTGGCAAAATGCTCTCCATCTTATGGAATTCCTGGGCCTCTACTGGGAAGGAGGTGGCTAGAGCACCGCTGTCCTGGTGGCTTGAGGGAAAGGTTAGTAAAGTACCAACGGGCCTGTGTTCAAGGCAGGATGGTCAACCGAAGACTGAGCAGGAGAGAGGAGCTAGGAAGTGCATATACAGCTCTCAAAATTAGTTTATTTAAAGGATGTGTACTCCCAAAAGACAGAGGAAGGATTCTGTTTCAACCTGGCAAATGTGGAAACTAAGCTGAGATGCTCTTTGCTGATGTGGATCTCTAGCACTGGAACAAGAGTGAAAACAAACCAGGGATTGTGGCAGTGGGACTAGGAATGCTACTTGGCCAGGCAGTCCCCAGGCTGGATTTAAACATCCTCTGTATCACAGTGGACATTCTTTCTTCTGGCGCCCAACGATCAAGAAGCGGAGGTAAACCAGAGCAACACTGCAGGCATTAAAAGCCCAGGATGGGGAGATGATATCTGGAGCTGAGCTATATTAAATGTTCCCTCCTGCTCCATACACTCAGTTTATGTTATATGCAACAAGTTTAACTGGAAGTTTGCCCTTCCTCGGTTTGGTTGCCACTTGTAACCTAGACAGGTCCCATTTGGTCTCCCTCAAAAAAAAAGAAAAAGTTGATAGGCCCTGTTGTATGTACTCCTCTCACCAGAGGGCAATGAAGTCTCTTAGTGCAGGACTGTCTGGTATCACATTAGCGATGCTCCCTGTGAGCTGAAACCCAAAGAACACCACCTGACTCGGCAACAGTGTTTGACTGGAAAGGTGGCACTGGGTCAGGGTGACTCCGGCACAACAGGTGGCATGCAGATAAGCAGGCTGCCCCAATTGTCCACAGAATGGCGTGGGATACCAGTGGGAGGACTTGGCAACAGTCACTGCAGGAGGAACTGGCATTCACACCTCCTTTGTGGCAGGTAAACTTATCTGCATCTCAGTAAACCTGCTTCCAAAGTGGCTTTAATAGCCTCTGTTAATAAGCCAGACGCATTGCAAAAACAATGGGGTTTGGAGGCAAGACACTTCAGTTCGCAGCAATTGAAGTCAACCTGCAGCACAGCTCAAGTGCAGAAAAGCTGTGATGGATGGAAGGCCTGCAGGAAGCAAAACGAGAAAAGAGTTGAACATGAACTGCTGCCAGTCCTTGGAGGATTTTAAAGAGGGCTGACCTGAATTAATGGAATCAAAAGTGAATGGGAGAGGCTAACTGATGCAAAGAACTGCATTTGTAATGTCTTCATTTTTCCATTACCTTTCCTTACCTTTCTCTCTAAAGCGTTGCTATTGCATCTCACAGCAGTAAGCAGCTCAGCCAAGCACTGTCATTTGGTATTCCAGTCTGACCCAGTATTTCAGAGGATGCCAAACAGCCACAGTGTAGATGCCTCAACCCTCCCCCCAACCCCAACACACAGAGAAGCATCTATGCAAAGCCTTACAAAGCCTTTCGAATGCCCTGTAAGTGGGACAAAGATAGGAGGAAATGAGATCTCTTTTCAGATTTCAAGAGTCCATTTAAAAATTATACTGTGTGGGTGAACTGGGGTTCTCACCAGCAGGCTTTGGGAAATCAAACTTCTGCTTTTGGGTACTAACTTGACTTTGATTCAGGAGGCCCATCACAGCTACTGTTTAACATTTGACTTGGAGACTGTTGGAGGAGAGTGTGTTTGGAGGGTGTTTCGAGGGACAGTGACTTTCAGTGAAGCCCCATGGCCAGGTTGTAGCTAAATCCCGGCCTGCTCAAACAGGTGGTCCTATTTCTGATCAGAGAGGGCTGAGGGCAGGGTAGGCTATGGGGGATCAGCTCCCACTCCCTCCTGGAGCAACTGAGCAGCATGCCGCCTCACCGCTCTTGCTCATGCCTGTGCAGTGGTAAAGGATTTCAGACTCCGCATGAATACAAAAAGCGTCTTTGCTACAAGAGCGCTGGCCTGGGAAGATGGCGGCTTGGCCAGGCTGAGCTCGGGTGCACCCGCTGTGCCTTTCCTCCCTTGCCACTTGATAAATACCCTGCTCCTTCCCCCACCCTCCTGCCCATTTTCCACAGCAGAGAGCAGACACAAGGGGACCCTTTCATCTTGGCACATCCCCTTGCTGATTAATGTGATGCAATGTTCCCACAACACCACCACTATGCCGGCCATGTAATTAGGCGGGAGATAATGAATGCTTCAGAGACTATTCAGGCAGCAGTGCCCGCCTCCCCACCGAACAAGCTCCTTTCTCAGCAGTGAAGCCAAGTGGAAGGAGAGGCAGCAGAAATGCCATTGGTGCTGCGCTTAATTGTGCAGGAATTGGGGGCTTTCGCAGTAGAAAAGAGAGTAAGGGCCGGTATGGGAGAGATGGGCAAGTGGGTCTGCTCTGGTATCTCAGGGCCAAACTTTTTGTTGTGTCTTTTCATGTGTTTGACCTTGTGGCAGGAGAAGCCTTAAATGTGCACATCTCTGGCTTTGTATGTGTGTGCCTTTTTTGTTTCAAATCATTAGGGAAAGCCATCATTTAATAAGCGTAAGAGTCTGTCTTCTCAGTAACCCAGAGGCAAAGATGCTGGTGCTACTTAGCGGCCTTTGAAATGTGGGAAACACACTGGGGACACAATAGGCTTATTCTCTTTTAGGGGGCTTTACAGTTAAGCTGCCATTGTCTGGCTAACATTAGCAAGAAAGATACTCCCCTTTCTCTCCCGACCCCTATGTAGACTCTGAGAAAACAACCAATTGGTTTAAAATGCACTATCCAAATGCCTTCAGATCACGCGAGAATAAAACCAGCAAGAGCTGAAAGTCTCCCTGATCAGCTGGAAGCCAGTGAGTCTGCTGTCAAAGGTCTTAGCAGAAATTCAGCCCCCTGCTCAAATTGCATTCTAGAGTTTTTTATCATTTGTTTGTTGATGCAAAATCTTTTTAAACTTCATACCTGCCCATACCACGAGCTAAATGTAGGCAGTGCAGCCTGGTGTAAGCAACTGGTAAAACTCATCATAAACTGACTTCAGTAGTTATAAAAATAAAAAGGTAACTGAAGTTTTGCATTTGGTGCAAATAGGCAGAAAACAGCAATTGGTGATAGCAATGAAGCAGGGAAGCTCAGCTTGTGTATGGATTAGATTAATTTCTAAGCAAATGTCACTGGAGGGTGGAATATATCAGAAAGAGCAAGTTAAAAGTTATAAAATGCAACAATTCATATGCATACTTGTATTTAAGCCTGTTTCACTCCAACAAGCTCTAAAGCCATAATGTGCTCTTTTGTAAATAAGTACTTTCCCAGGCAGACCCACTGATCAACCTACTGAATTAAGTGACAGACTTTTGTGCATGCCTTCTTGAATGGCAAAATGGATGCAAGTTATATTATTCTATTGCTTAAACCCATTTTCTAATCAATTTAGTATGTAATGTACACTGCATATCACTGCTGCGCATTTCGAGTCTGCATCAGATGGTACACAGAAAATTCTTAAGCTTTCCTAGTATCTACAGTGTCAAAACAAACAGATTTCACTGAGAATCTTTTCATGTTGTAAAGTAATAGTAGAGTTGTGACAAAAAAAAAAAATTCTGTCAGGGAGAACAGCGTTTACAAAAACAATTCAGTTCCACCGACATCTTCGCAGAGCTACCCAGAGGTATGCATAGTCATGTGCCTCCATGTCATACAAACACCCTGCATTCGTTTGTGCTGTACCATTGTGCCCCAAAGCAGATGCACGTAGTCTCACTGTAACCCTCAGATCGTGTGTCATCTATTTCCCCTCCCTCTGTCACATGCACAAACACGGCCTACGGTCTTTATGTGTGAAACGGAGAAGGGAAATAGATGACACGTGATGTGAGGGTTATAGTGCTTCTAAAATGGGTGGTCAGCATTTTATTGGTGTCAGAGACTCAGAGGTTAAGAGGCAAAAGCATTGATATTGGAACTAAGGAGCCCAGTTGTTACTGCTCACAACTGTACTGAAAGGAGATTCAAATATTTTCCTTCTCTCTATGCTGTTTGCTGGCAAGGAACGCTCCAGCGTGAACTTAGGTTAGTACTTTTCTCAGTAGCATGATGTCCTCCCAAGAAACGCAAAGTCAGTGTTGGCATTGATTCTGATTTGTAAACTGTATCTATATCGGAGTGCCATTCCTATAAACCAAGCAGGCTGAGGCAAAGTTACTTGATTACCTTACTGGCAGCTTGAGGCAGTATCCTGTAGCAGCAAACATGTTCAATGGGTTTCAAGAGGAATGAGCACAAGCACGATTCATGCAGGATCTATGAGACCTGCTTGCTCTCATAAAGTAGGATATCTCCTTGTGATCTCTTTTTCCCCTCTGCCTAATCTGATAGCAAAGCAAATTGCATCAAACTCCAGCATGCACTGCACATCTGGGTGTGGATTTTCCAGTACAAAAGCCATTCAGTCACCAAGAGTTCAGTGACATGACCTTTCTCAGGGCAACTCATAAAGAGATTGGCACTTCTAGAATTATGTGATGACAACATCTGGAGTTCAGTTGTCTCTGGTAAAAGAACAGATGTTTTGCTTCTGCTGGTCACAAATTTCTCCCCATATTTACCATTCTAATTTCTGTTCAAAGTTGGCTTCAGCCAAGAAATGAAGATAAATTTATTTGGAAACTATCCCAAAGAATGTGCCGTCTGACCTTCAGAATATTTTGCTGTTTTACTTGCTCTTGACGGGCTCTGAAACCCATCCAGATCTCTAGTTGGGATGGAATTTCTTTTGCATTTTTTCTGTTGGCCCAAGTGATGTTAGGACCATCCCAGTGAAACCCTGATACTGTAGTAGCAAGGATCAAGGTAAGGGAAGAGGCTGTCTGTGTGTCCCTTGCTGCTGCTATACCAAGGAAGGAGTAATGCAGCCACCTACGCTCCCAAATTATGCTAAACCAATACCATATTTTGGTCTCTTGTGGCTGTTGCAGAATAAACCAAAGGAAAAGTTAGGTAAGAATAATGATGCTGAGTAGCACCAAGATCATGGAGCCTTGCTGCAGCTTGTGTAGACTGATAAATTTTTTTTGACAGAATACAGTGTTAAGAAGTCAATGGGGCAACAGTTCATATTCACTTTTCATTTGCTGTGCAAGCCCTTTACTCTTAGCTGTTCTGGCAGAGCAAAAGAGGTCAGCTAACTGTTTCTGGACTGTGCTGTTGAGGAGTACCAAGACTGGCACAAGAAATCGAACCAGGAGAAGGAGACACAGCCAAAGTACTTCTGTTCTCCAGGAAACCTCAGCAGCTAGGACAGTCTTTCCGCACAGCTCAGAGCAGGTGTGGGAACATGTGCCATTTGTGCCAGGCACGCAATCCCGGAGTGTAGGATGACAATTTTGCTGGGAAATGGGAGAGAAGAGCGAGCAGGAGGAGGCCTGGCATGGTACTGAGCTCAGTCCTGACTATGCACACCGGTTCTGGCACTGGTATAGTCCTGGCTCTGTGCTCTCTGCCCTCCCATGCCCAGCGCAATACCAGCCACATGTGAAACTCCTGCTGACTCACACACATGGCCTGGAACGGTCCTGGCTTTCCTGTGTTTAGTTCTCTGTGCAGCACAGCATGGTCATGTTCTTATACAAAATCCTCTCTGCTCAGTGTCGCTATCACTGTCCAAGCTTTGCATGCATGCCCACTCCCCAGCTGAAAAAACTATTTCTGGCCCACCTGCTACTAACTTCTTCCCAGTAATAAACTTCTCAGCTTTAAAAATGAGTTGGCGTACCCTGGACCAGGAAGAGGGCTGTGGGAAAACAACACAATGGCTTTAGATAAGCTACCAAGTAACCAGCTCTAGGGGAGTTTACAAAAGGGGGGCGAAAGCAAGCCTATAGGCTGCTTCTGCACTTGCCAGCCACAACAGGCAGCTGTTTTGCCAGTGCTGAGAACTCAGAAATAAGGGAACACTAAAGAGTTAAAAAGGTTTTCAGGGAAGGCAGGCTGGTGAGAGAAGGGGGGGAAGAGGAGGAGCAGTCCTCTTGCACACAGACTTTCCAGAGCCTCCAGAGATCAGTAAGCCCCAGGGAACCACAGACCTATGCATAGGATGCTTATTTTTTTAAGATCTGTTTTAATTTAGATGTTTGGGATCTAAATAAATAATGATTTACCCTAAAATTGATGGATGGTGACAGGATATAACTTTTCATAGCAAACAGAACTGAAAGGAATGACCAAAATTCGACCCTCAGATTCAGCCTAAAATTCAGCCTGATAGCAAGGGAATCTTACAGTCATATTCAGAGACAAGCAGTTGTTTGCTCTGAGTCATTAAAATATCTGAGATCTGAGAAGGTACCAAAATAGCTCAGACATGCACCTATATGTGTCACACTCACCCACGTCTTACTGGTCCCTGGTAGCCAGCCTTTCTCCAGTTTAATTTCATCTCATTACCCGAAGATATGCCCCTTGTGCATTTATTTTGTTAATGAAATGCTGGCTCTATTGGAATATCAACTCTGTAGGAGCTGCCAGGACATAGAAAAAAGAACAGCCATAAACTATGTTCGTTATTATTGCAGTGTAATGCCAGGTCTAGTACTGCTTCCAGAAAGCAGGAGAGGGAGAACAGAACTTAACATGTCCCTGACCTGTCCAGAGGGACAAAACAGAGAGCTTTTATTTTATTTGTTTCTACAGTGACTCAGTCTGTAGTAACTGGGTTAAAGTCCACTTAGAAATGAATAGAACAAAAGGCCTCCTGTTAGCGCTGGACATTTTCCCTCTTCAGATATCACCAGAAGGATTTAAAAAAAAAAAAAAAAAAAAAAAGAAAGAAAAAAAGCCCTCCAGCAGAATGCAGGAAACCACAAGCTTATGGGAACGTAGCAGCACTTTGGAAAGGAAAACACTGCCTCAGACTTTCATCTGCTGGGCTTGCTTCCCCCCCCCATTTTTTCCTTACCTTCTTTTCATCTCCTTACAGCTAGAAGCATTTGCCAGGTCAACACGGAGTCTGGAGAAAAGGCTGGTGGGGAGAGCAGTTCGGTTGCTGGAGGTCATTGCCAGATCCCAGACAGAGAGAAAAAAAAACTGGCTTGTGCAGATCACTGTAGTCTGCAAGGGGGCTCCAGCGCAGAGGGAGCCAGCTTTGGTGCAACTGGAGCTTGCAACTTCAAGTCTCATAGTTGCTTGCCAGACTGAGGGTCTTACCGGGATCAGAACCGTGGATCCTACAGGCTGTACTACAGGGGAGAAAAGGGCATTTTCGTAATTTTTATTTGGTATGTCTGGCCTTTTTTTTTTTTTTAATGTAGCCTTAATGACATCTAAGTAACAAATTACATAATATTCTTTAAGATATAAAAAGTATCCAAAATGCTTTCTGGCTTCCATTCTAAGTATTGTCATGGCATGTCTGTTTTTTCATTATAGAGCAAACATTTTCCAGCAAGCATTCACTGAATTTCATTAATTTTCACTTCAGCTTTTTCCTAAGGAATATGAACTGACAGTGACAGACAAAGCATGTTGAAATTACATTTTGCATGTAAGAATAAGCACTTTATTGAATTTTCGAAAACTTCCCTTTCCCCTCTCAAAAAAAAAAAACAAAACAAAACAACCCTAAACCCGAGGAAAATTGCAGCTATCTAAAATGAAATGGAAAAGTGGAGTTAAAGTTACTTCTAACCTATACCTTTAGCTATTATTGTGATCCTGGTTTGTAGAACAGGATTTGTTAATTTTTGTTAGGTGAGCTTTATGTTGACCTAGATCAGGGAAACAGCTTGGTGAGTGGTGTAATGAGCGATGTGTTGGGTGTAAGGGAGGAATGGGAATGCATAGCCAGAGCTGGACCACATAAGCCAACTGTTAGCTTAATTTAGACTGCTGCAGAGCCATAATCTCAAGTGGTAAGCTTTTGAGTGACTTGACCAAGACCGCATAGCACATAAGTAGTTACTTTATTTACTTAGATGACTGATTCCATAGTGAGCTACAGAAGTTTGTATTTTGTGTGTTCAAAATAAATAGGTAAACAGAGTTGACCTTGCCATGCCTATTTCACTGAGGACTGATGACACCATGCAGAAAATTCAGTCTTTAAAACAGATTTCCATCCTTAATAGTAAGTGAATCAGTTGCTTTTAGTAGCTGGTACCATGATACATACAGTGTCTCCTCTTTAGGTCATTGGGGCTGGTTTCCATTTCAGAGAGTGATGAGAATCAAAAATCAAATGGCTGGTTTTCACTAATGTGAAGTGAGTTATTCCAGACCCTAGTGGACAAATTATCTTCTGTGAAACCTCTGAATTTGGCTTCTTTATCAGCATTTTCATTAAAATAATCAAGTTTAAATATTCTGTCTTCTTATACAAAGTCTCCTCCCTTAGCCCTCTCTAGGCTGAAGAATTTGAGTTCTCACAGCCTCTCTTCATATGTCACCTGCTCCAGCCCATAACCATTTTAGGGTCCTTCCACTGGACTTCAGTTCAGCTTGCCAATGTCTTTCTTGCGCTGTATGCCTTACAACTGGACACAGTATTCCAGTATTTGTTAACTAACACATGGTTAAAGGCTGTTTTGTCCTTAGTGTGATCACAGCTAGTCACAATTCAAAATATATTTTAAAACCCTGTCCAGAGCTAGAAAATTAAGCCTGACTCGCCAGGATGTTTTAAAACCCAGTTGGGATTATTTACACTGAAAAATCCCAAAGTCTTACAACATATGCTAACTACCACACTGTTCGGCACTCAGAATAGATAAGAAGGATGACTGTTCCTACCTGTGTAGTTTTAAGTCCGAATCTTAGGAGTTAGCTGTTTTCAGAGATGATTTTATATGTAAGAGTTAAATTTAGCATCATCCCAGTAAACAGATGTTCTAACACAAAATCATCTTCTAGTGTAAATGTGCTGACTTGGAGCATGTTTGGTAGCTAGTGCAGTTTATTACATGATGCACTTTGATCTCATCATTACACATCAAGCGTCCGGATGGGAATGGAAACACGCTGCTGGTTCATAAGGCAGAAGGCTTGCACAGCTCTGGCTAATGGGGGGTAACTGGAGCATGTCAGTCTTTGCCGTGTCACTGTAAAAGCATTGCATCGCCACATACAGTAAGGCACATTCGTTGCTTTTCAAGGTCCAAGCCATCCTTGATAACCAGCACTGCTGATACCAGTGTTCACAGGGAACAGGGAATGGAGAACATTCCCTGAAATTTGTTTCAGGTTCGGAGCTTCTAACTCCACCTTCCTGAGCTTTAAGAGAGAAGCATTCTTCCTCTGCTCCATCTGGTATGGTGCTCTGGAAAACTTCAGCTTGACCCACACCCTCCTCAGCCCCTGAACTTTGTAATTTTTCAGCTGCCAGAATCACTAACTGCCCAGTTTTATGTAACTCCAAATATCTGCAGCGGAGCCGGAGAATACACACATGGAGGAAGTTTTGCGGCTTTTAAGCTATGCCCAGAAGTTTGCCTTATTTATTTTTTGATGGGAGGGGGAAGACAAGGAATGCAGTGGGGGTGTACATAGGGCTTTTCAAAATAGAATGGAAATTCTGTCTGCTGTGAGGATAGGTGTAGCTTTGCTTTTGAAACCCCCTCTTTTTGGATAGGACCTGAAACATGGGGCGAGGGGGGGGCGGTGGGCACGGGTTGCTGTTATATTTGATAAGTGTAAATACAGCAACAATAATTTTTAGAGGTTTTCAATTCTTCGGTTTTTTGCCTGTTGCTCTAGAGAGCCAAATCTAACTTGTAACAGCTATTGCCAATTTCTGTGTAGCCAAAAGCGACCAGTGGTTTTCCCCAACCCCAGCTAACAGCTTCCCAGATGAATATGCTGTGCCTGGGCTTCTGCAGCCAAGCAAAGCAAACGGACATGCAGCTTTTGTGGCACTTGAGGCTTTATGTTCCAGTACCACATAAAAAATGGCAAACGCTCAGAGAAGTCAGATGGGGCAGGGAGGCTGGCATTCCCAGAGCCCGTAACCCCCTTTTCCCTCATTCCCTTTCAAATTGTTTGCAAAACCCAAGTCAATTTTTGTGTTTGTTGTTTCAAAATAAATATGTTGTGGTGGTTTTTGTGTGTGTGTGTGTGAACGAGAGCAAACTGGAAGAATGAGGCTTAAGCACTGTAATAACAATAAAACAAACAGCCTATCAAGCCAGGGACAACCCTGCAATAAACTAGCGTATCCAGACCTGTAATCACAAGTGACCTAGCAATAACAAATCCGTGCATGCCTATGGGTGTGGGAGAGAGATGAGCAGAAGTGAGGGAGAGACATTCCCAGAAGAGCAGAGAAAGAGAACAGAAAAATCGAGGTGTGGAGGAGATAAACAGGAGGAGCATGCACTTTGAGTGTGTTGTTTGTGCGTGTGCATCCTAAGCAACTGAAGTTAAAACTTTCTTCCTGTTTCCTACAACATGCGGAATTTCATGCTTCTGCCAAATGTTGAAACAATTTCCTCCTGAAACAAAATTAAAACTGCATGAAAACAGCAAACTGTTAACACAGCATCCAAGTCAGAGTTGTTATCTGCAGGCCAGTTATGCCAGTGGTCTGTAGCCAGAGGAGCCAGGGGTAGGAGCCACCACAGTCATAGGGGGTTGAAACTAAATGAATAGCAAAATGGAAGCTTACAGAAGTTAGCTGTCAGTAAGGTTAGTTTTAAAGGGATGTGTTTAAAGATAAATATCAAAGTGTGCATAGCAGAGCTATATTAACGAATTGCAGTCTTTCCAGTGCCAGAATTGGAGTCCTTACTCAAGTCATGTTGTAGATGTGGAGGTATGATGCTCTTGCCATATAACTGAAAGGTGCCAGTCTTCTCCCAGGTTGCAAGACTACCTTCTTGGATGCGAATAAAACGGAGATTTTGGTTAGGACCACTATGTCTGTCCCAGGGACAAGGAGTGACTGAAACAGCAAGGGAAGAGTGGACGTGCTTACAAATGCAGTGATTCATGACCATGTGTATCCTCTGTCCATGGGAGAGACAAGTATGTCAGTGCAAACAGAATTACTGCTTCACAGTCCTTAGCGAGATTTTTTTTCTGCAACCCCTCTGGGACCTTGTTGATGCACAGCCTGTGTGCTGCAGGCTGAATTGGTTCCTGAGTGCACTTAGTATTTAAAGACATTAATAATTTAGGACTGTCTGCCACAGCTTCATTTGGTGTGATTGGAGCTTCTGATCTCTCTAGGCTCTAATTCCCAAAAAGCAAGGGACTGGGACGCAGGCACGGAAAGCACCCAGCTGTGGAACACCCTCCATGTTGGAGTATGACCATGGGCACCAGCCTTCCACAGGGACTGAGATTAACACTTGGCAAGGACAGGAGTTATTTTACTGAAGTCCCACTTTTTTGTCAGATGTCTTCACCATGTTGATACTGTGGAGCCAGAGAGGCTAGAGCTCTGAACAAACAGCGTTGTTACTGCAGCAGTCCTGCTTACTTCCCATATCTTCCCCTGGCTTTAAGGGGCTTGGTGAGTTGTTGGGTCTCTGGCATATAACCAGAGCCCCTCACTCAGTGCTCTTTGGTGGGTTCTTAGCTGGTGCCAGGCTCAGAGGGCATTAGACCAGACTCAGGAGGCTCATTAGAGCATACATTGGCCTAGAGGTAACGATGATGCTGGACTTTACAGCCAAGGTGAGGGACAACAGAGCAGCCCATCTTTGGGGGAGGCCATAAATGGTTGTCAAGTTCAGATTGGGGAAAGCAGCAAAAGGATGTGTCTGGTTTTTTCTTCTCTTCCAAGGCTGAGTGACTGAAGTCTGACCATACACTGAACCTTGCACATTCCAGCCAGAGCACTGATCAAAGCTGACCAGAGACATTGGTTGTGTGGAAATGGGAGGTGGTGCCTTGAGTGTGTTGTCACGTTAAAGGCTTTTTTCTCTGGAATCAAATTTGGGCAGTGCATTGGCATAGGACTCCTTCCTTCTCCACCCTGCCCAGGCCAGCTAGCTCAAGGCTCCAGAGCTTGGCAGATATGTTTTGGGCTGGGTACGTATCAGGAGTGACCTCTGTCTCTTGAAATTCTTAGTTTTACTTGAACTGCTGTTGAAAGAGTGGAGTTATTTGTGCAGAGGATGAGGAGAACTGAAAAGAAAGAGGGGGTTGAGAAGTGCAGCTTTGAACACGTATCCAGAGCTGCTCCATGGGGGATGGCTGGAATGACAGAAATGACAGGGGTCATGGGCTTGTCTCGTGGTGCTGCCAAGGAACAGAGGGCCAGAGCCCTTGCCTTTCCCTGAAATTGCACAGGAGAGACAAGCCCAGGATCCCTCTTTTCCTCCAGCGTGGGATGGCTGTGTGAGGATGCAGAGGTGGGTCCTGGTGAGGCACATCATTACCCTATACTTTTGAGGTTGAAGTTGCCCCATGTCCCCTGTGGCTGGGGAGAGGTGCCTGCAGTGATTCCTCCCAGCATGGCGGAGGGCACTCTGTGCACCATCGCAGCCTGCACCCAAAGGCTCCCAGCTTTCACTAACTGCCGAGTGGATGGAGGCAAAATTGGCTTTGCTTTATGGTGGCAGGCCCCAGCTCAGAGGGTATGCATATATTTTTCTAAGCTACATAAATTCACACAGCAAATAGTCCCAGCATGGGAGGAAAAGGTAAAATGCTGTGACCTCATTTCAACAAAAAATGTCATCCATCATGCAGAGAAGTAATTAAAAAGCATGGCGATTAAATACATGCCAGCAAATATCTTCAAATCCTAAGTCACTCATGCCCAAAATAAGCAGTGCCTGTGCACATTCGGAGGAAAAAGTAGTGCTTCATATTTTCCTCTTTCAGTCTGTGCAGCCTCCGAGTCCTGTGCAGCCAACTTGCTTCTATGGGCTTCCTTGTCAGAGGCAAAGGGTTAATTTCAGGAAAAAGGAGAAGTTCTCTCTCTCTGGATGATAAAAATTATAAGGAAAAATGACAGTGTGCTTGGCTATATTGGGAATGAAGTTGTTGTGTCCCAGCTTTGCATCCTGGAAATTAGCACTTTCATAACCAGGACCTGTAGTATCTTAAGTGGAGAGGTGATATTCCAAAACTGCGGATAGCACATTCTTGTGAAATTTAGCAGCTGCCCTCGGGAAGGTGTTCTGTAAATTTCCTTTTGTATTCCCCTCTCCTTATTTTTATTTGGTTTCTGTTTCTCCTTCTGCTAAAGATGAAACAACAGATTCAGACCTCTAACTTTTGGGAGAGTCAGACATATATTCAGATTTTTAATTAGAGTCATGTAGCATAATAATGGGTTAAATCAAAACACACACGAAACCAAACATCCCTGTGTTCTAAGAAAGCTTGGTTCCAGATCCAAACATCATATCTAAATTAAATTCTTGTTTCCCCACTACTAGCCAGAAACCATGGTGAGATAAGTGAGATCAGATGGGGAAAAAAAGGAGGCTCAACTTTATGGCAGAAAAGTTCTCAATGTAACAGTGTATCTTTAGCTGCCCTGTCAAGGAAGGAAAGAGAGGAATATTTCTGCCTACTCCCACTTTACAACTGGCTAGGTATGCTAACTTTTTTTGCTTTCTTTTGAATGAGTTGACTTTTGCTGGAAGCAGAGTACTGGCATGACCCGGTATGAGAAGCCTATGTTCCTGTCTGCCTGACCTCTCCTACTGGGCAGATCAAACATGGCTTTCAGATAAAATGGTGCCTGCCTTCTCTGTCTTGTGCTCAGTTACGAGCAATGATGAGCTTGTGTAGGAACTGTTAGGAAGGCCTTGAGTCTCACTGTGACCAAAGTCTCACGCAATTGTGGAAAGCAGATTGTATGACAGGGTATACGACAAGGCCAAACAATGGGCCTGACGGAAGGAGTACATGGCAGGGGAGAGGGAGAATGAATCTACTATGTGCTTGGCTTGCGCAAACTCATATAATCACAGCTGGGAAACTTCAATTCCAGAGTTATATGTGTTTAAGTGAAAAGAAAAAGAAAGAGAAAATCCAGTGGCAGAGTGGAAAGTACCACGCATCAGGCTGGAGTTGAAAGGAATACGTAGGTGATTCCTGTCTGAGGCCTTGGTATGTGTATGGAGTGTTATGAACCCCTCTGCCTCCCCAGTTCCCCCAGTGCCTTCTCAGGATCACAGCAAGCCTGAAGGAGTGCCAGGAGTGCACCTTCAGCCCAAGTAGACATACATGGTGGTCTTTATCCCCATTACAGGAACAGCAAGACCGAGACCTGGAGTCACACAGTGGGTCTGGTTGTCTCTGTGACTGTTGTAGAGGGGTGCGACTCTGTTAACTGCAGAAGATCCACTCTGACTTGTGACTATGTGTGGAAGAGGAATTAAGCTGAGTAAGCCCATGGCAGAACAGAGCACACAGCTGAGGACTTCTGATGGCCTGGCACAACTTTGTGTTGTGGCTTTGCATTGTTTCTTTCATCTGTATTGGGAAAGGCGCATACATGCTTTGCAGCAAGCAAAATCTTGACAGTGTTTTCACTTCCCTTGCACTGCTTCAGCTGGCGTCTCCTCTGTCTTTATCTGAGCGCAGCTTCTCCTTGCACAAGAAACCACAAGCGCGTTGAAGCTGTGCTGTCGCAAGCAGAACAACACATGGTCACATCGGCGGGTGTGAAGCATGGAGCCCTTTCCTCCCCCCTGCTCCCGCTCCCGGGACAGACGCTCTCAGCTGTCCGTTACTCCAGGTTACCATGAGCCCCATCCCTGGGTCTCCCAAAGTGCGTCTTAAATTTCTGGCAGGAGGGCTTGGGGGACCCAGAAACAGACCTTCTGCCCGCTCTGGCAGCTCCACGTTGTGCCTGCCTAGCGCTGACCTTCTCTGCCCTTCGGCCTCTGCCCTTTCCTCCTGACCT